>NW_022589720.1:22585848-22594309 GCF_004348235.1 Phoca vitulina
TATATATATATATATATACACAATGGAATATTATGCTGCCATCAAAAGGAATGGAATCTTGCCATTTGCAACGATGTGGATGGAACTGGAGGGTATTATGCTGAGCAAAATAAGTCAATCAGAGAAAGACATGTATCATATGATCTCACTGATATGAGGAATTCTTAATCTCAGGAAACAAACTGAGGGTTGCTGGAGTGGTGGGGGTGGGAGGGATGGGGCATTGGGGAGGGTATGTGCTATGGTGAGTGCTGTGAATTGTGTAAGACTGTTGAGTCATAGACCTTTACCTCTGAAACAAATAATACATTATATGTTAAAAAAAAAAAGAAGAAGAAGAAGAAGATAGTAGGAAGGGAAAAATGAAGGGGGAAAATCAGAGCAGGAGACGATTGGACTATGAGACTATGGACTTAGAGAGACTGTGGACTCTGAGAAACAAACTGAGGGTTCTAGAGGGGAGGTGGGTGTGGGGATGGGTTAGCCTGGTGATGGGTATTAAAGAGGGCACGTACTAAATGGAGCACTGGGTGTTATGCACAAACAGTGAATCGTGGAACACTACATCAAAAACTAATGATGTAATGTATGTTGATTAACATAACATAATAAAATAAAATTTAAAAAAATAAAAAATAAAACATCATTGATATGGAGGAAATAATTTACTAGAGTCTGTGATGTTGAAAAGGAACATTTTAAAAATGGGTAATCATGTTTTAAAAATCAGAGGTTTCCATTTAACAAACAGACTGAGTGACTTTATTGATGATCTTACAGGAAAAACAAGAGAAAAAATAAAAAATGAAAGAAAAACATTTTTAAAATTGCTTTAAATGCAATTAATGAAATATCAAAATAGTAAAAACCTGCTTATATATCAAAACTAGTAAAATTAAGAATTCCAAACCTGACTTTTTTGTTAAAGATATTTACAGATGGGATGAATTTGAGCTTCACTTTTCTTGGCCTTGAGGAATACAGGGGCAGTTGTTAAAACCCTGTATTTGCCAAGATGGAAAATCCAATTGGAGGTAATCCATAAAGAGCTGGAAGCCAAAATTTCCAAACCTTCAGTATACAAATTTATCATAACACCAGAGAATTGCAAGAAAAACCCCTGGTTAGCAATCGTGGTAGTAAGTGGTAATAAAATAATATCTCCTTGATAATTTATAACCAAGTATTTTAAATGTAGTATTTGTAAGACAAGTTTACATCTAAATTTGAATTTACTCCCTGGAAAATCAGAAAGAGTATTAATACCTACACAGTAAAGTCACAACTATGTACATTATAACAACTCTGGACTATCTGGGTGAGTGAAAGGAATCTCTATGGAAATGGAATAACTAACATCAAATTAGAGACAATACATCAGAGATGAAAAAATAAGTAACAATGACTCTTCAATATATTTGTCTTTGTTTAAAAATATTTGAATAAATTTTATATCAACCCATTTATTTTAAAATAAGATTTTTCCACAATCTTCAATCAATTTGGGGAAAATCTCTCAAACAAAGATTTCTTTTATAATAAGAGAAATTCATATTATGGGACCCCAGTATACTATCCTAATTCACAATTCACAGCTCTTTGCAATTACACTTGTTTTTTTAAGGCGGGGGTGAAAGTTTCATTCATTGTCTTACCTTCTTTTTATTTTTTTAAATAAACCTTGGCTTTGTCTACATCTCTTACCAGAGTCTTCCCAATCTCCAGTCTTGGTAAGGAATATGGCATGCAGATAATGATGCTTATAATTATAATAATCTAAATCAAAAAATAAGTAATGGGTTAAAGGGAAATACACTTTCACAGCTCCTGATTTCCATGCATGAAAAGAAACCTTTCCTAAGCTTAATAAGAGCCCCCTAGGCTGCCTTCGGGAGTGCATAGACAGAACTTATTGGCAAATTTGGAAATGTGGGGTTGGTTTGTATGCAATTAGCATGTGTTCTCCTTTACGCCTCCATTCTTCAGCACTGTTTACCCAAGGGGTTAGTCTAAGTACAGTACAGTCTAGGAATGAGGTATATCTGCCTATTCTGGAGTCACGTAGCTGACCCATTTGGTTCCAAACTAAGCCATGCTCTCCAAAACTGAGTGTGGACTTCCATCTGTTATTTATTTGCTTTCTTGGTTCTTTAGACACCAGGTGCAGAGGAGGAATTCTATTAATTAAAGGACCCCTCAGAGACTACAATAACATTATTAACATTGAAACAATATTAAAACAGTGTTAAATTCAATTTATTATACTAAATTGAATTTATTATTATTTATTATGTATAGACTTAACTATAGTTAAGATAGATTATCCATCAAATTGTCAGCTTACATATTATAATGTGGTTTAATAGACAATTTTTAAATCGGTGCAATTCATTTTATAGGCATATTGAGATTATTGATCAAGTATTTAAATAGGAAATGCCATATTTTTTATTATCAGCTTAAGAAAAACTTCAGTTTAAATAGTTCATATGGTAACTTCAAATAATGAAAATAAGCTAATGAATTTACTTTTGTGACTGAAATCTCCTAAAAACATTAACAAAGCTATTTTGTGAGAATATGATTATTAAATATCTTACTAGAATATAAATACTCAGAAATAAGTGATAAAAGGTACAAGGTTTTCTACTCTCTGTGAAGTTTTTATTTTGTTGCTCTTGGCTTGGTTGATTGAGTTGTTGATTTATTCTTTCATAAAGCATGTGTGTCTTTGACGTCAGAAAGAGTAATTAGAAAGTTAAAAGAAGACTAGACATGTTTTCTGTCAACTACATGTCACATTTAAGATCTGAATCAAGAGGTCCTTTTAAAATCAGTATAGCCTGTTGGGGGCAGGAGCTTTGTATCAGAGATATTTTGAAACACTTGCTATACATTTACTTTCTCTATGATTTGGGCCAAGTACTTCAACCTTGTTTTCCCTTGTTTCCTCATATGTGAAATGGGATAATAACTCTTAACTAATAGCGAGGCTAAGGATTACATACGTGGAACTAAAATTATGTAAGACATTTAATATTTAGCTATCACAATGATTTTATTTTTTTATATGTTCTTGTATGTGTCTCTTGTCTTAATGAGTGTGACACTTTCATTTTGTCTGAGGGAAGATTAGGAGTACAGAAATGCAAAAAGAAAAAAAGATGTAGATGAAATTGAGTCATCATATTCGGAGAGTTAGGGCCTTCTTAGTCTGGAAAAGCTAACTGTAGAGCATAGGTAATTCAGAATATGGCAAACAGGAAATGCATCCAATCTAAGGTGGATGTTCGTGGAGGGGCTTTCTGATGGAAAATAGAAATACATGTGAATCGAAAGGGAAGGCATCAGATGTCTAAACTCCCTTCTCTTTAATAGTAGAAATTCCATTCAATGATGGTAAAGCAATTAATTAAGTAAATCACATATTACTTTGCATATTTTTTTATCTTGGAAAGGTGAAAATTATTTCTTTCTGGTGAAAAGGATAGCTTCCCAAGTTTATTGCCCTAATAGGTATTAGTCAGTTTTGCATTCAACAAAGCAAACTTATCATTCTCTTATTAAGTTGCTGATTAGTATGTAGCTTCCTCAGTGCTTTAGCACACATTCTTTGATGTTAGAAATAGAGTGTCAAATGAAAATTTCCATTTAATATATTCCAAAGGACAGAGCAGGAGAAACACATATTCCAAAAACAAATCTTCACTTTATAAAAATACATTAAGCTTTATTTGAGACAAATTAATTTATTTTGTGAAAAGAACAAAGGAGAGAATCGACTAAATCTAAAAGATTAAATGTTAATTCACTTGATACTTAAAAGGAAATTCTCTGCACCACATTTCTCCAGCGGTCTTATTAACACCACTTCAGGCCAAATACAATATACATGCATGATCAAAGAATTTACAAGCATATTCAGTTCTCTGATTTATCAACCACATTTCCCACTGAATAATCATTTTTTTCATTACACATATGAATTAGTTGCAAGTTAAAGTTTATTTTATTCGTCTTTTATTCCAATGAGTGTCCTGATAATTGTTACTTTGATTATCTATGACACATCTGCTCTGGAAAGTGATATATAGCTCAAGGTTTTTACAGATGGTGATGTTATTTTCTGCACCTTGTGATTTCAATTATTATAATTATTAAATTTGTCAAAGTTATAAACCCATGTAAAGAGACAACCAGTTTTATAAGGTTTGTTAAGAAAAAAAGGCAGTCAGTGGGCTTCCTCCATTTCCCTTCCTCATTGTTTCTTCCCCAGGTAACTATTTTCAAATCTGTTAGCTGAGTTTTTGTGATTTACTTCCATATCTCTCCAGAGATTGTTCTTGATTGATCCTTCAGGCATTTTCTATTGACTTCCCACCATAGAAGTTGAAGACTTAACTTTCTTTCTTTCCCCAAGCCCCAACACATAAACATACATTTCCCATCTACCATCCTCCAAAAATAAATACATTATCATATTGGTGAGGTCAATATAGAGTGGTTACATTATGATAAAGTAAATGAATTCTATTCACAAATGAGTCATACAGTAGATATGCTTACTTACATACTTGTATCTTACTGGATACAGTCTTGCTTTTCTGAAATACTGTGTTATTATGTGTGTCGAAGAGAGAAAATATTAACCCTTAAGAAGGGCTAAATCTGACTATGAAAACATATTGGGTTTTGGTTTAAGGATATAAAGCTTATCCAATAAGATTGGATGATTGCAAGAATGGAGAAAAATGGGTTTCAAACTTGCCCAAGTAAGAGATAATGGTTTCTTTGACTAGTGTAATAGAGGAATTGGAGAAAAGGAGGTATCCTAGAAAATTTGGGAGTTAGAACTGGCAATTTTGGTAATTGAATTATGGAAGGTGAAGAAGAATTCCAAGAATAATTACCATTTTTGTGGCATGGAGGACTGGGAGGAAGAACACAATATAATAAAGTTCACAAGACTAGAAAAGAAAAATATTTGTTGCAGACCATAAGTACATTGATAAAATAATCTCACATAAATGAAACCATTAAACTTGGGGAAATATTTGTTAGGAAAATATAACTACTTTTAATGAATACATTAAAATACTTTGAACATATGTACACATTTTAATAAAACACAACATAGGGAAACCATTCAGAAAGTATTATGTTAATATACCTGTTGAACAATATTAAACACTTAGTACACTAGTTTAGTATAATGAAACATTTTGCTCTTGTAAAAAGGATGAATTATAAGTGGGTGCTGTATAAATATTTGTTTCCAACAAAAGCAGATTGCAAGAATAATTTCTTTTACTATATTATATGTTTCTATCAATCAGGGAAAACAAAATAATAAATTAGAACACACAATTCATTACAGGACTTAGGATGTAATACTTACAATACTTAAATAAGTGGTCATTATTGCACATATTAATTATGATTGCCATAGATATTGAATAATAAACTATTTCCTATGTAGTACTTATTGAACTCACTTGGAATTCCAAACATAAACCTCCTCACTGAAGAAATTAAAATGTTCAAATTACTTTCAAAATAACAGAGAAATTAATTTTGTAAGTTGTACTTTTTGTTTAACAGAAGAAATCAGGTAGTTTATGATTACTTGAACAGATTTGAGTAAGTTTGATTCAGCAAGAACATTTTGAAAGCCAATTTCTAGGTGAATGAATGTGTGTGTGTGTGTGTGTGTGTGTGTGTTGTTTAAAATGATATGCGTTATTTATCGAGTTTCACTGCAATATAGAGGAGAAGAAAATGTTATTGAAACAATCTGTATTAGAACATCTACTCTTCTACTCTTGATAAGGGAAATCTGTGTCATAAGATGGCCTACTGAGCCAGCAAAGGAGTCCCGGGCCCTGCCCCGGGCCTCTTCAGGGTTCCTCTCCCTGCCCAGCTTCCCCTGCACATGCCATACAAGTACCAAGTATGTAGAAGTAGAAGTGTATAAATTACCCCCTTTGTTTGTGCTCGGGGCTCAGACCTTTGGAGATCACTCTCCTCTGAGCGCACCGGCATTAAATAAACCTCCGATCCTCCAAGATCTCCAAGTGCTGCTTGGTTCTTCCGTCGGCGATCCAGTCCAGGTTTCGTAACACTCTTATTCTCCACTCTCTTTTTCACATAATAAACCTGCTATTGCCATCTCCTTGGCTAGAGAACTCCATAATTTTTTTCCCCACCTCATTATTTAGACAAAAATTCAAGTCATTTGAAAGGAATAATTAGAAATTATTATCATGAACAATGGTAGATATTGCTAACTTTTCATTCTGGAGACTATATACTTATCTCTAGGGAATTAGATATTTTCAAACTAATATAAAATACTGCTACTACATGAATCAAACACAGAAATAATTCAGTGGATAAAATTATTTATGTTTACTGTCCATTTTTCTGTCTCATATATAACATAGTGAATAAAAATACAAATCAGAATTTAAAATGACGAAACAGGCTATATTGATTTGTATGATTATTCATTTATATAATATAAAATTATTTGTATTTGTATTCTATTTCTATTAATACATTGACATTTAGTTTTTCAGATAATTGTGCAAAGTAGAATAAATTCTCAAAATAAGATGTTATGCTTCTACAATGTAAAAGTTTCATTATCTTCCCAAGCAAT
Source organism: Phoca vitulina (assembly GCF_004348235.1). Lineage (NCBI taxonomy): Eukaryota > Metazoa > Chordata > Mammalia > Carnivora > Phocidae > Phoca > Phoca vitulina. Next base: position 22,592,510 of record NW_022589720.1, read on the forward strand.
ATTTTATCTCTGTAGTTATACATCCCCTTTACAATAATCACATGTTGACCTTAGATCAATTAAGCATTTCAATTTAAATGATTTCTGATATGACTTCAGAAAAAATATAGTAGGATTATGTTTCTGTATATGTTGGTTAAATATACATTATAACCAAAATTACATTGAATCTATTTTTAGTATGCAGTTACACCAGACACACACTGTGTATATACAAGTATTTTATTATTTGCAAATGCACAGAACAAGAAAGATATAGTCCTATCTTTAAACAATGTATCTTAAAGAAGTTAGACTTACTTACATCAAGACATATTTTTAGGAATAATTGGACAATAATGAAAATTTGTTAAACATCTTTTTCTGAAACACACCCCCCAAAACAAAAACAAATGTTCAACTACATGAAGATAGGGAATGACAACAACTTCGTATGTAAATGAACACTATAATTTAGACAGAAAAATTCGAACAAAATTTAAAGATGACATGAAAATTTAACTACTATATCATGTTTAATGTTTAACATGATGTAGAATTCAAAAAAGAATTTTGAAAGGCTCTGTTATTTGCAACTGTGTTGGAAGGATTTGGACTTAAGGTCTGGTCTTGCCACATGTCAAAGTAAATGAGAAGAAGAGACTAGAAAAAACTTATTCATGTTACTATTTCACGATTGTAAACCTGGATATAGCTGTCTGGATATAGCTGTCTGTGCTTAAGGATGAGTAAACCAAGGACATGAATCAACCTACAAAGAGGAAACATGTTAACTTTACATAGTTGGTCAGAAAAGCAGTGTACTCGAGATAGAAGTATCTACTTCAAAAGAAGATATTCGGGGAAAAAAACCTTTATACTTTCAAGGAAAGTGAAGTAAACACTGGAAGTATAGGGACAGGAACAAAGTTTTATATTGTGTTCTAGATTTAGAAAGTAACAAGAAGTACTTTTAATTTGATTCAGTAAAATGCTACAGTAGAAAAACTGACTTGTCTCAAATACCAAAATATTATACTGAGTTTTTTTTTAATTGAAGTACAATTGGCATACAATGACATTAATTATACTAGTTTCAAATGTGTATTTATTTTTTATTGTGTGTAATAAAATAGTTGGGAGAAATAAAGAAAAAAATAATTCAACAAGTAAAATTTAAATTCAGCTAAATCTGAAATGATTCACAATAGGTGAAATCTGTGAAATATTATCCATCATGATTTATGACCTCCTAAAATTACCTTAAATATGTTCAGAAATGATAGCATCTGTACAAGATAGTGTAACGTTTCATATTGGTAAAGATGGGCTATGTCACAAAATTATTTGACATGATCCAGAGCCCATTATAATTGAATGCAACAAATGCAATAAAACCTCTTTTACTCACAGTAGAGAAAACAACAAAATCACATATAAATTTCTTTAAACCTTTATCTCTACTTAGCTATTTTTAAAAAATAGAATTTTGGGGTGCCTGGGTGGCTCAGTCAGTTAAGCGTCTGCCTTGGGCTAGGGTCATGATCCCAGAGTCAGCTTCTCCCTCTGCCTCTGCCCCTGCCCCCTGCTTGTGCTCTCTCTGTCTCTCAAATAAATAAATAAAATCTTTTAAAAAAGATAGAATATTTTTTAGATGCCTGAAACATATCCTATAGCTTTCTAATCAGCATAGAGAACAAATTTAAAACACAGTAACTGGCCAGGTGAATTAATTTTAGCTCAAGGTGAATCCTTTAGTGATTTTCCTTCCTTCCTTCCTTCCTTCCTTCCTTCCTTCCTTCCTTCCTTCCTTCCTTCCTT
>NW_022589720.1:22594319-22744233 GCF_004348235.1 Phoca vitulina
CTTTCTTTCTTTCTTTCTTTCTTTCTTTCTTTCTTTCTTTCTTTCTTTCTTTTTCTTTCTTTCTTTCTACTGAAAATTCCACTATAATGTTAAACAGCTATCTTTTATTTATTTGTTTTATGTTCTTAAACTGGTTTCATTATTATTTGGCTTCCTCAGTATGAAACTGAAAATATATATAATAAAACACATAAATAATTGGGAAACGTGATTTGGCAGAGTTAATGAAAGAATTGAAAAGAAAAGAAAGGAACATTTTAAGTGTAGGCTGAATCACCATTTTTCAAAAAAAAAAAAAACAACTGATCATGATACTAACCTAATAAAGCTATAGTAAATACCAAATACAATAATCCACCCCTGCTAGCATTCAGGTAAAAAAAATAAAGTTTTCCTTAAAGTTTTTTTCCATGTTTTCCTTAGTACTTTTCGCTGTGAGGAAACAAGAGAAAAAATTTTCCCTCAATCATTTGCTAGAACTAATAAGTGATTTAACAACCTTATGTAATATGAAGTTAACATAGAAATATTGACTGAGGGGCGCCTGGGTGGCTCAGTCGTTAAGCGTCTGCCTTCGGCTCAGGTCGTGATCCCAGGACCCTGGGATCGAGCCCCACATCGGGCTCCTTGCCCCGCGGGGAAGCCTGCTTCTCCCTCTCCCACTCCCCCTGCTTGTGTTCCCTCTCTCGCTGTGTCTCTCTCTGTCAAATAAATAAATAAAATCTTTAAAAAAAAAAAAAAAAGAAATATTGACTGATTTTTACATATTATTATATATTATATAATTGCATAATTATAGAATTATAAAATTATATTATATATAATAAATATATATTGTTATATATATAATTTCAATATTCTAGCAAAATGAAATCAAATATGTAAATATCTGATAAGGAGATTCACAATGACAGAAATTTTGAGGTTGAATAGACTATTGCCCACAAAATACTATACATGAAACAAAAGGTCCAAAAAGTCAACATTCAAGTGGTCTCATAGAAGTTACATTTGGCTGTATTAGGTCATATATTAAGTTATATATAATAGGTTATATTTTTATGCATGAATAGGATACGAAGATATGCATGTCTCATCAGGAGAACTATGACACCACTTTCTAACAGAGTTAGCTGTACCCACATCATAATTGTACCTCCTTCCTAGGACATCCTAATTTTTAAATAAGCAAGATTTATCAGCTTTGCTTCATTGTTCTCCATTGGTATATTTCTGAGAGCAAAATGCTGAAGAAACCAGCCACCAGATACCAGCAAGCTCCCTGGAATTTGGTATTATGGACTTCCACACAAAATTATTGCCTTTTCTCCTTACCTGACTCCCATAAGGTTGCCAGCCACTGTCCCAAATATCATCTGTGCAGATTTCAGGTACTGGTGCAATTCTCCCCTCAGGGTTTGGCTTATGGATGACCAAGTGTTCTAGATTACAAGTATAATAACAGCCTGGAGATGGGTTAGAATACTCAGATTTGGATGTCTTCTGGAATATGTGTCATTTAGGATACTTTTGGCCAATTAACAAGAAAATAAAAATAACTAGAAATGTATTAAAATAAGGTAAATGTGTTATTTCAATTAAAAAAGATTGAGAGAGAAAGCAATTTTAGGGTTAATTAGCTAAGGAGCTGAAAAATATCATCAAGGAACAGATTATACTAATTCTTCCCCTCTGCCAACCTCAGCATGCTCGCTTTTGTTCCCAGGTTTGCCTTCTCATGTTTACAAAATGGACAAAACCATTTTAAAAATTCAGTCTCTCACAGGAAAATCTAAATCCACGGAGAAGAGAACATGTCCTCTTTCAGAGAAAAGTTTTTTAGAAGTTCCTCACACCCCAGCAGATAATTTCAGCTATTAACAATGCCTGTCAAAATCTATGGAGATATGCAAAATGCCCATAATATGAAAGCATAAAGGGTATATGTGTAATATGCTTTAAATTAGGATAATAATAATTTTTCAACCATTGAGGTATTTTTAAATATGAAAAGATTGAATGTACTCAAAACAATATTTTAGGCCTTTTGTTACACTGACAAGAGCAAAGAAATTCATTCTTTGCAGCTGACATTTTTAACTCCTGTTGTGAATTCTTGTTTCATAATGGTATTTTAAAAGGATGTCAGTTTTAAGTTATCTTTTATTGATTTAATTCAAACTTTCAAGCACTTATTTTTTTTATATTTGTTGTTCTCTTTTTATGTATGACAGTTTATGCTGCTATAGATAACATATTTTGTGTATCCAAAACAAAACAAAACAAAAAGATGGTAAATAATTTATTATTATAAATATCCAATCCAGTTAAACTCTGTATATTTAATTTTTAAGTGAACTTACGTAACAGTGAATTTGTCATTCAATGATATTGTTCAATTTTATGAATCATATATGTCTAGCTAACGTTTAGGTAACTGTTTCAATTTAGCAGGCCCTGGTGTGAAATCTGAGAGGTCAGTTCTGTCTAGGAGTCACAAGCTCCTTCTGTCAATATCTAAGTAATTCTTAAACTAGAAATTTTTGACAATATTAATATACATTGTTTAAGAAGAATCAAAGAACTCTATGAAATAAAAATACATAATAATAACAAAAATATTACATGGTTACAATGTAATGCATGTCCTAAATGCCTTATATGTATCATCTCCAATAATTTTCCAAAAATATTCATGCCATTGTATTATTTTTATTCTCTTCACAGATGAGGAAACTTGCATGAAGCATTAGGGATTTCTTCTGTTACACAGGTGGTTCTGCCCACAGTGAGGATTTCCCTTCACCTGTGCCCTCTGGGGACAATCCATAAAGAGGCTGTGGTGCTTAGCTGTCCACTTCCAGAGGGGGCCTGCATATCACTCAAAACTCCCTGTAAACCAGGCTTGAGTTTCTCTACCACAGGGAATCCCTAATGAATCCACAGGTACAGTCTCGAGAGATAAGTTCATATAGCAGAAGGGGGAGACACTGGTATTTTTTCTACCTGCAATTGCTAGTTATTTGTGCCTTTGAGGCCCGGTGGAGCTTTATCTCTTATCTAGCACTTCTGTATAATAATGAAGTACTGCTGTGTGCACTCATATTTATGACTTGTTTCATCAGACAACATGTTGTTCATAATAAGCAACTTAACTTTCAGTCTCTGCTAAGGCCCAGTAGCAAACTAGAACCTGTTTCTCAACGGTGATGCAACCACCAGGGCCTGCCATGGGTTCCCCACAGCATATCTACCACTGATACTGCAAGCATCATTCATTGGATCTGTTGTATCATAGGGCCAAGTAGTCAACAGCCTAAGCCTGTTGCAGTTCCTTCTCTCTTTCTGGGCCCCACTCAAAGCTAACCGCTTTTCAGGTCACTCAATAAATGGAGCCGAATAGATCCAAATGAAGAATATGTTGCCTCCCAAATCCAAAGATTTTGCACTAAGAGTGCAACAATTTTTCTTTTTCTTTAAAAGGGATAGGTCTCAACATAGTCCACATCACTGGACCCCAGCAAATTTTACAGAGTGGAAAGACCTCGAATTTTAGTAGGATTTATTTTTCATCTCCTGCATGCAAACATCGTATGAATATGTCTGGAGATAGTTAATACTTTTCTGCTCATTAAGTCCAGTCAACATAATACCATCAATGAACTGGACAAGTGTGATGTCTCATGGGAGGGAAAAGTAATCAAGATCCCTGTGAAGTAAATTATTAGGTAGGGCTGGAGAGTTGGTATAACTCCAATGGAGGACAGTCAGCATGTGCCACTGGCCTTACCACTTGAAGAAAAACACTGCATCTTGTGGCAACTACTAATATGTATAGAGAAAAAAATAATCACAGTACCTGGGGATGTGTTAATCTGCTCAAGCAACAAAATCAAATCTGGAAGAGCAGCTGCATTTGAGAGTCTGAGTAAGTTTACAGTAATCCATTTCTTTTCTGCACAGACAAAATAGGCAAGTTAAGTGGGGATATGGTGGGAATTACCACCACTGCTGTCTTCCAAGTGTTTAATGCACTGCAATCCATCCAGGAAGGTGGTGCTGCTTTGGGTTAACCATTGTTGTATATAGAGATGGTCTTAAAGGCTTCTACTTGGCATTTTCTACTATAACAGCCTTTCCTTAGGTCAGGGAACCAATGTGGGGATCTGGCCAATTGCTGAGTATATGCATTCCAGTTATGTATTCTGGAACTGGGGAAATAGTTACACAAGGGGCTTGGGGGCCTAACCTAAAACTCCTTTGATCATCTGACTTCTTTTTTTTCTTTTTAAGATTTTATTTATTTATTTGAGAGAGAGAAAGAGAGTGAGAAAGAGCACAAGAGCATGGTGAGGGGAAGACGGAGAAGCAGACTTCCTGCTGAGCAGGGAGCCTGACATGGGGCTTGAGCCCAGGACCCTGGAATCACGACCTGAGCAGAAGGCAGATGCTTAACCGACCGAGGCACCCAGGTGCCCCAGATCGTCTGACTTCTATAAGACTTGACTCTTTCTGGTGGACCACAGTGATGTTTTGGGTGTTCTGAATTGGTGTCAATTCAGAGCTGTCATCCAATAATCACTGTAAGATCTGCTGATTTTACTTTCCCAAATGCACAGTCATCCCAATAATGCTTGTGGTTCCCTTTGGAGAGGCTGGGAAAGATTATCACTATAAATTTGTTTGGAGTATTTAAATTAGTCTTCTGTTCTACAACAGACCTAGTTTTCTGGTTATAGAATATATAGCATCCATCTTTCATTTTCCTAGATACAACATCACCAACCAGCCATTGCCATAGGTTTCTGCAGTATCCCCAGCTTTAGCACCATCTGTCCATTTGTCCCAATTACAATTTTTAGGATCTCCTTCTTTCTCAATCAATGCCCTTGCTTTAACAGAAGACATCCTGCAAAGCAAAATAGAATTTGTATTTTAATTCAGCCACTTGTAAGATTAGACACTAATTTTCAGAAATCTCAGCCCTGTGCTAAAGGGTAAAAGGGTTTCCTTCAGGGAAGATGTGGAATTTTTTAGGCCAGGCATGTAGAATTTGAGCAAGGAAATTGAATCTCTGAGCTCATTTTCTTTTTCCACGTTGTCCAGCTCATTTAGTAGCAACCAGCAAACCTCGTTATATTCATTATTAGTTTGACAAAAATATTTTGGGGCTCCTGGGTGGCTCAGTTGGCTAAGCATCTGACTCTTGGTTTCAGCTCAGTTTATGATCCCAGGGTTGTGGGATAGAATCCCTCATTGGGCTCCATGCTCAGCAGGGAGTCTGCTTGAAGATTCTCTCCGTCTGCCCCTCCCCACTCCTCTCAAATAAATTAATTAATTAAAAAATGTTTTAAGGTATCAAATATATAGTCACCCAGAATTTTGTATCATGTAAGTGTTTAGTTAGGAGTATCCCGTGGTGATATTTTGTGTATATATCTTGCCCTATTATGCCATGGGCTACCAGTACTCTCTTCCCCATAAAAATAGAATAATCAGCATCTCTAAATCTAATGAAATTAAAGTACCAACTTTGTGTCCCACAAAGCCAATTCAGAAAACTCATCATTAAGATTCTATTCCTCTAGAACTACTCTCAGTACCAAAATCTGTTTGAGTCAAGGTTCTCTGGAGAACCAGAATGACTAAGTATATATACTAAGATATTTGTTGTAAGAAATTGGCTTACACAATTGTGAGAGCGAGGTGTCAAAGTCCACAGGGCATGCCATCAGGAGAGCATACTTGAACGTGGGACATAGGCTGAATTTCTCCTTCTTCAAGGAAGCTTCAATTCCACTTGTAAGACCTTTCAACCAGATGAATCAGGTTCACTTATATTATCCAGAATAACATTCCTTACTTATTCATTTCATTTAATTAAGATTATATAAAATCACATTTCTGGAATGCCTAGAATATATTCAAAATGAGGAAATTAATAATACTAACTTTATGAAAATTCTGTTCTTGCCCATGGGACCGCACAGTGCAGAGGTACTAAACATGTAAAGAGAAAAATGTCAAAAACTGGATATGAAGTGATGGAGATATGCCTGAAGTGATATGGGTGTGGGGGAGAGATGCCTGTGTGGGGACCAAGAAGAGTAGTATGCTGAAAAAGATAAGAGGGCCTGGGGCAGGAACACTCTTAAGCAAAATAGACAAAATCAAAGAAATTAAAATTCAGTATTTAAGTTGAATGCCCAAAGGAATGGAGAGAAAACTAGTAGAGAATAGTGTCATAGAAACTAAGGTTGCCATTTTCAAGAATAAATTAATGGACCACAAATTAAATAGTGCAGTGAGGTCAAGTGAGACAAGAACTGAAAAGGGTTCATTATGTTTTGAAACTAAGTGGTAATTTGTAAACTGGAGAAAACACAGTTTTATTAGAAATGTGAAGGGTAGAAGCTCTATTATAGTAGGTTGAGGAGTTAATGGAGGTCAGAAAAATGACTAATATTTGCAGATTGTGGAAGCTTGGCTTAAAATAAAATATATTAGATTGTTAGAGAAGAACAGAGACGTGGATTATTTCTGTTTTGTTTATGAGTGGTAATTTAGCACATTTTAGGGTAGGGAAAAATAATCCCATGGCTTGGAAAAGATTAAAGGAGTAGAAAAGCATCTGTCTTCTAGAACAAAAGCTCCTAAAGGACAAAGACTTTCCATTTATTTAGCTTACTGCCATATCATATTTGTAGTAGTTAATGAAAAATAGTTGCAGAATGAATGAATGAATTAAACAAACCCATAAAAAGTAGGAGGGAATAAGCTCCTCAGCCCACAAATGGCTAATGGGAGATTATTCTCATGGTCATCATGTAAGAAGACAACTACCATCCAGATAAGAAATTGGAGAGAAAATGATGTTTATAGTATTTACCCATTTGCTATATTCTGACATATCTTCTCATTTAATTTGGCTCTTAAAAGTCATTTTATTTAATTACTATTGTTTCATGATCAAAAAACCTAAAACTGAGGTTTAGAGAATTTCACAAACTAGAGAATCCAGAATTTGAATCCAAGTCATTCTGATTTCATGGTCTGTGTAATAGATGATTCCTATATGCTGTATCAAATGCTCTCTACTGTTTTCCTTCATTCTTTTAGGTGGGAAAATACAAAATGTATTGTTATTGTTAATGGAGTAAAATCAAATTATAATTGTATCAACATTTGTTCTGGTTTTGAGGTTATCATATATCACTACATTGGCATGCTAAATACTATTGAGTAACCTGCTTTAAATAATGGCCTGGCACTTCCTCTGAGAAATTTTCTCTGACCATCACATAGAGTAGGTAACTCTTACATATTCCATAGCACAATTTCATGGAAGGATTGTCTCAGATGAGGGAAAAAAGTGATTCCCTGCTCTTGCGTCTTACATTCATTTTTCTTGAAGATTGGGCCAGGTCAAGGCTTAAGTACAAAAGATTTCTTGGCTGAAGTATTTGCAGAGCAGGGAGAGTGAGGGAAACGGAGACTGAGGTAGAGAAAGATGAGAAGCAAATGCACCTGCCCGGACTTCACAACAACCTATGAAGAGTTTTAGCGAGTTGCTATACATCCGTGTCTTTCCATCATGCGATGTCTTCCAAGAGGCCATACCAAAAACTACCTCCAAACTGACCACGATAGGAAATAAAGGAGAATAAGCTGGTTCCCATTTCCCTTACCGCTCTTGGAGAAACTTCATGATTCTCCATGAAGAATTAACCGCCACCGCCATGACCAGACCCATCAGGGGGCATTATTACCTGGTCACTTTTGCAGCTTCAGGGGAAGCCAGATCCTATGGACTGAGTAATGTTTTTGTTGTTGTTGTTGTTTGTTTTTTTTAAAAGATTTTATTTATTTATTTGTCAGAGAGAGAGAAAGAGAGAGCGCAAGCACAAGCAGGGAGAGCGGCAGGCAAAGGGAGAAGCAGGATTCCCGTGGCACAAGGAGCCTGATGCAGGGACTCAATCCCAGACCCTGGGATCATGACCTGAGCCAAAGGCAGATGCTTAACTGACTGAACCACCCAGGCCTCCCGAACTGAGTAATGTTTTAACCAAATTCCAGCTCAGACCTTTATCCTAGTGGCCTCAGATGGTGGGATCATGTGGATGTGCACCTGAACTGCTCATCCAGTGAGGAGAGAGAAAGCAACAAGGAGACAGGAGACACAGGAGGGGAGTGAAGCCAAGGAAAAGCATAAAATACTTAAAATATAATGTGTCTCATGTGTTTCATTAGCAGTTGTACTGCATTTTTCTCTGGCCAGAGGAAATATGAAGGAAACAGGCAGATGAATAGACTTCTTGCTGCAAAAGAAAGTGTGCTATCAATTTCCAGAAAACAAAAGCAACAAACATGCAATTAACTTATAAGGTATTATTTTGTGCTTGCCCATTCAAAAAGAAGAAACAGATCTGTAGAAAACATAAAGATTGCATAAGAACTTTACTCTGAAATAATTTTCCTTTGCAAAAGCAAAGTGTGTGTAAACAATTAAAGTACTATAAAGAGATAGAAGCCAATCAATGTTCTCTGGACCAAAACGGTCTCAGAAGGAATTCAACGCAATCACATCACAAGTCATAATTTATGAGTGAAAATTAGATATACACTCACCCTCACCCATATTTATCTTGGAGGTGAGACTCTGAGATGAGGAGAATATTTTGCCCTTTTAATACAATAAAAGAATAGGGAGAAAGGGAAATGAACATCGTTATTTGCATCCTTATTTTTTTTTTTTTAAATATTTTATTTATTTATCTGACAGAGAGAGACACAGCAAGAGAGGGAACACAAGCAGGGGGGTGGGAGAGGGAGAAGCAGGGTTCCTGCCGAGCAGGGAGCCTGATGCGGGGCTTGATCCCAGGACCCTGGAACCATGACCTGAGCTGAAGGCAGCCGCTTAACTGACTGAGCCACCCAGGTGCCCCTGCATCCTTATTTTTAATTGCATATAATAAATTAGACTTTTAAAATTTTCCTACTCTCATTCAATTTAAATGGATGGTATGGCTGAGGAAGAAGATAATAAAATAATGTATTTTTTTCATACCTCTTGCTAACTTTGAAGTTATCTGCACAAGATGGCTCTCCATAGTTTTCTCATGTGGTAGGCTGGGTACTTTCTGATTTGAGGAAAGAGTTATGGAAACAGAGACATGACAGCTGTCAAATTCCTTGTTCAAATTTAATCAGGAATCAGCCAGAAAGAAATGTCCTAATCCATCAACACCTGCTTGGGATAAGCAGTAAACCCACCAGAGACAGAGCCAAATATAGTGACTTAATTAATTGAAAGGCTTTGGCATCACATCAGCAGGTGGTGCTTCAGCTCAAGCTCCGGGACTCAGCTAATGTAGAGCAGAATCTATGTGTTAAGTTATCTCTAAATTTGATATTTAATATATTAGAAGTTTTTTTTTTTTTTTAAATTCCAGTTAATTTGGGAAGATTTCAAAGTGCCATGAGAAGATAGAAAAAAAAGCCTTCTTGATTTTTTTGTTTAAATTGGTCTTAATGTTTCTTACAACTTTTAGATGGCAAGATATTAAAAATATTTGGAGTTTGGTACAGAGCTATGCTTCAGTATGAGGGGCATTTTTATATAGCTAATAGGGTGATGATTCAAATGATGAGTGGGTGAGCTATGACAAAGCTATGTTAGTAGCTCTTGTTCTGAAATGCGTATGCAATAGCATAAAGAAAATCATTTCACCATGAGTAAAGTCACATAAATGGAAATGTACTAATGTGCTTATATGGGGGCTGAGTTTTTTCACTTAACATGCTGTTTTCAAGATTCATCCATGTTGTACCATATATCATACTTCCTTTTTATTGCTTATAATATATTATGCCTATAACTTTTTTTTAATTTTAAAGTGTATTTTGTCAGGTATTGTAATCATTCCAGTTTCCTTATTTTTGCTGTTTGCATGATGAAGATTTTTCTGTCCTTTTACTTTTAACTTACATGTATCATTGATTTGTGTCTCCAGGAGAAAGCATACAGTTCAATCCTGTTTTTATTATCCAAGGTGTCTTTTGATTGGGTTGTTTAATCCATTCATATGTAATGTTATTATTGATTTTTTTTTTTTTTTAAATAGGCCCTACAACCACGATCTAGATGACTAGAAAAAAAAGTTAGTTCAGGAGGGGACATGGATTTAAACATTAATATGAGAGTTATCCAATACAGAAGCCCTTTTTAAAATCAGCAGCCTCTGGAAATTAGTCAAAATAACACATAAGCAAACACCTCTGAAACTTGCTGATTTACGTGATACAAACTTTTATTCTCATAATTTTGGATGGAAGATTTTCTGAACTAAATTATACTTCCATGTCTTATAAAATAAATCATATTGAACAAAATTGCATAGGTAACTTGGTGCTTTAATGTGAACTGTTACATAGAATGATACTAAGAATTGATAGATTCTTTTAGGGACCCTCCAAGAGCTAGCACCCTTCCTCCTTGACAAGGTCCTAAAAAATTCAGAGACACAGAAGAAAGGCTGAAATATCAACGTTATGTGTAAGAGCCAGTTGGACCTGCTTTCAGAACCCCAGAATCAGGCATACTTATTAACTCTCTCAACTAGCGTTTTCTGTAGAGTTTCAATGCTCCCAGTGGAAAAGACACTGGAGAAAAGGACGAAGCTGAATCCAACATGGTAAGATATTCTTCCCCAATTTACCAATAGGTAACTGCTGGGAAATAATTCTCCACTGATTTTTCATGTACTTGTATGGTTAGGGACTCCTCGGCAAAGACGCGTTTGAATAACAAACAGCTTTGGAAGCCAGAGGTTCATCCAGAGGAATTTGAAGACATACCTCCCCAGAAACACCCAAGATAATAATTATAATGCCCCTTCTTTCCCCTTCCCAGAGACATTTGTTTTCATTCAAGGGTGATGAATATTCTCTCTCAAGAGCTGAGAAGGGTAGATGTGCTGGCAGCCCCATGAAAGCTCAGCCTCCTAATGTTGGGGATCCTCTCCTGGGTTGCAGACACTGCTTGCACAGGTAACACTTGACCTTCATCACATAGCCCTTTGGGTGTGGGAAACCCATGCAAGATACTGCTCTGGATGTTCTCTCTGTAATAGTCTGTCTCTCTTATCCAGAGATTTTGCATCCTTTATCATAGTTTCTTTCTCTTTCTTTCTTTGTTTTATGTTTGAAATTTAAATAATTTAAGTGTACTCTTCAATCCCCATCTCCTATTTCCCCAGTCACCCCACCCATTCCCCTCTGGTAACCATCAGTTTGTTCTCTATAGTTAAGAGTCTGTTTCTTGGGACACCTGGTTGGCTCAGTTGGTTAAGCTTCCAACCCTTGATTTCAGTTCAGGTCATGGGTCCTGAGATGGAGCCCTGAGTCAAGCCCCATATCAGGTTCCATGCTCAGCACAGAGCCAGCTTGTCTCTTTCCCTCTGTTCCTCCCCCTCTTCCTCTGCTCCTCTCTCTGCTCTCTCTCACTCTGAAATAAATAAATAAATATTAAATCTTTAAAGAAAGTTTTTTTGGTTTCTCTCTCTCTCCCCCTCTCTCTCTTTATACCTCTGTTTGTTTGTTTTGTTTCTTAAATTAGATCATATGGCATTTTTCTCTCTCTGATGGACTTATTTTGCTTAGCACTATACTCTCTGGTTCTATCCATGTTGTTGGAAATGGCAAGATTTCATTCTTTTTTTATAACTGAATAATATATATATATATATTATATATATATATATAATGCCTTCTTTACCTATTTATCTATCAATGAACACTTGGGCTGCTTTCATAGTTTGATTATTGTAAATAATGCTGCAACAAACAAGGGTGCATGTATCCTTTTGTGTTAGTGTTTTTGTATTTTTTGGACAGATACCCGGTAGTATGATTACTGGATTGTAGGGTAGTTCTATTTTTAATTTTCTATCCTAAAACAGCAGAATACACATTCTTTTCAAGTGGAGAATATGGAGAGTTCTCCATATATATGTGGAGAATATGGAGAATTCATATGGAGAATAGATCACATATTAGGCCACAAAAAAAAACTCATCAAATTCAAAATTATTGAAGTCATACCATGCATCTTTTCTGACCACAATATTATGAAACTAGAAATCAACCACAAGAAAAAATCTGGAAAGAGCACAAATACATGGAGGATAAATAACATGCTACTAAACAATGAATTAGTCAACCAAGAAATCAAAAAGAGAAGAAATTAAAAATTACATGGTAGCAAATGACACATAGACACATAGATCAATGGAGTAGAACAGAAAACCCAGAAATAAACCCACAGTTTTATGGTCAATTAATCTTCAACAAAGGAGAAAGACTATCCAATGGGAAAAAGACAATTTCTTCAACAAATATTGTTGGAAAAGCTGGACAGTTACATGCAAAAGAATAAAACTGGGCTACATTTTTTCACCATACACAAAAAAAAAACTCAAAATGAATTAAAGTCCTAAATGTGAGACCTGAACCATAAGAATCCTTGAAGCAAGCATAGGCAGTAATCTCTTTGACATCAGCCATAGCAACATTTTTCTAGATATTTCTCTCCTGAGGCAAGGAAAATAAAAGCAAAAATAAATTACTGGGACTTCCTCAAAATAAAAAGCTTCCCCATAGTAAAGGAAACAATCAACAAAACTGAAAGGTAACCTATAGAATGGGAGAAGATATTTGCAAATGATATGTTCTATAAAGAGTTAGTGTCTAAAATATATAAAGGACTCATACAACTCAATACCCAAAAAACAAATAATCCAATTAAAAAATGTACAGAAACATGAACAGACATTTTTTCAAAGAAGACATACAGATGGCCAACAGACACATGAAAAGATGCTCAACATTGTTCATCATCAGGGAAATACAAATTAAAACCACAATGAGATATCACCTCACACCTGTCAGAATGGCTAAAATTAACAACACAGGAAACACCAGGTGCTGGTGAGGTTGTGGAGAAAGGGGAACCCTCTAGCGCTGATGGCGAGAATGCAAACTGGTGCAGCCACTCTGGAAAACAGTATGGAGGTTCCTCAAAAAATATTCTTGACATATTTTAATTTATGAATGACATTTTATTTTCATTTTGAAAATGTTCATGTCTGATTTGCTCCTTTGTTCCTCCATTACTGTTTTCTTTTTCATTAAATGAATATTTTATGATGAAATATTTTAACTCCTTTAATGACTATTTTTACTCTATTTTTGAGTTATTTTCTTAGTATTTTATCTAGAGCTTAACATAAACATCTTAACTGACCATGATCATCTTCAAATTTATACTAATTTAATTCCCGTAAGATACAGAAATCATCCTCCAATATAGTTCAATTCCACCTTCCCCTTTCATGCTATTATTGGTATAAATGTTACAGCTATGTATGTTAGAAACCCCAAATACACTGTTTTAAGTATTACTTTATACATTCTTATGTCTTTTAAGGATGTGAAAGGAAAAGAGAGCAAGTACATAACTACAGAGTTTGTTATATTAATTTATTGACCATTTCTGGTTCTCTTCATTTCTTCCTATGGATTTCATTGAGCAGTTATGTCATTTCCTTTCTCCAATCGTTAATACATTATCCTGTTATGTCAAATATATTAATATTTCTATATGTGACAGGGCAAACAACGCAATGATTATATATTGCTTTATGGGATTAATTTTTGTATCAGTTAAAACAAGGAAGGAGAATGAATATATATTTATATTATCTTTCAAGATGATGTAATTACCTTTAACATGTTCTGTGATTTGTGTGTGTTTAAATTACTTTCTTGAGTCACTTGATTTCAGCTTGAAGAATTTTTTTTACTATTTCTTAGAAGGCCAGTTTGATGGCAATGAATCTCTTTTGTTTACTGGAGCTGTATTTTTTTAACCTTTATTTTTGAAAGAGAATTTTACTGGAGATAACATTCTTGATTGGAGATTGATTGATCGATCGATCGATCATCTATCTATCTACTTATCTGTATGTTATTTTTTTTCCTTCATTAAGCACTATGTATATATAATCCCACTGGTTTCTGGACCTCATTTTTTTTTTTTTTTCTGATGAGGAGTTAGCTGTTAGTATTTTTGGAGTTTCCAAATATATGAACAGTATATTTTCTCTTGCTGCTTTCATGATGTTCTCTCTATCTTTAGCTTTCAGTATATTTACTATGATGTGACTGAGTAAGAATATCCTTAAATTAATCCTAATCATCATTTATTGAGTTTCTTGAGTGTAAAAATTAAAGTTTTTATCATTATTCGGAAAAATTTTACCTACCATTTTTTGAAATGCCTCCTCTACTCTCTTATCTCTCTCTTCTTATTCTGTGCTTCCATTATTAGTACGTTGGTGTAAATAAGTGTCCCAAATTTTTCTGGGGATGTTTATTTATCTTCATTCTTTTTAATCTCTCTTCTTCAGATTGCATAATCTCTATGGATCTATCTACAGGTTTTCTTGTTCTTTTGCTTATTATGTCTATGCCAGTTCACATCTGTCAGTTGAACCCGTCTAGTTAATTTTTCATGTCAATTATTATGCCTTCCAACTGCAAAACTTCCATTTAATCCATTTTATTATTCTATATATTTTATTGATATACTCTATTTGTTGAGACACTGTGATTAAACCTTCCTTAACTTTTTTAAGCATTTTTTTTCTTTGAAATTTTACAATAGCTACTTTGAAGTCTTTGCTAAGTCCAAACTATTTTGAAGTCTTTGCTGGGTCCCTTCATGGGCAGTTTCTGCTTTATTTTCTGTATATGCAGTGCTTTTTTTGTTGTTAATTTGCTTATTTATTCTCTCATAACTTTTTAATAGAGATTGAATATTTTAGATAACATATTGTAATAATTCTGGTCTGATACCACCACTACCACTAGCCCCCATGCTCCCCCCAACCCCCGCCCCACAAGAGCTTGTTGATGTCGGTTTATTTGTTTAGGACATGGGTGTACTATTTTATGTCCTTTTATTTTCCTAGCAGGACGCAAACTCTAATTTCAGTCTTTAGAGGTCACAATCCTGGGCTTGCACATAGTCAACCTGGGATGGGACTGATTTTCCCAATGTTGCCTTTGAATGTATTTATCTCTGATATATCTGTTAATAGACCTACTCCTGTTGATATCACATCCAGCTATTAGCCTCCACTAATTCCCAGCTGATTTCTCTATTGTTGTTGACAATGCCCTCAGGTATAAATTGTTGCACAGTCTGATCAAATTAAGTTAGGCTCCCTTTTCAAGGGTATTCCCAAGAAGGGCTGTCATTAGCAGTCTCTTTCCCTAGTTCTCGCTGGTAAATTTATATAGTTTATGTAGAGTTTAGCTTGTTGCCTCGTGGAGTTACCAACCTTCTCATAATTTCTTACCACCAAAATCTCCACTGTGTTGTAAGGTATTCTTGAGCTTGATCTTTCCCGTTTAAACTCTGTTCCAAATAAAGTCAGTTCTTTTGAGATTGCTTCAGAAGATCCCCCTGGTGAAAATCCAGTACCAGTGCCTCAGACCTGAACATGGAGACAGTGGCCTACTTTTCTTGAAATGACACCCCTTCTATGAAAATGGGACTACTCAGGAAGGTCAGTAGCCTATGGTTTTTTGGGCTTGCCTCTCCACCCATGCTATCTTAAACCCTACTATTGTGCTGCAGTGAATTGGGGCCCCCATACTCTCAGCCTGACATAGGTGAGGTGGAGCTTCAACTTTACAACTGGGGCTAGACAGAAGAAAACTCCAGCTTTCTCAAGTGTTCTTGCCTGGCACAGAGCTTCTGCAATGTGAAGTGGGGCTGAATGAAAAATGCTAGTGGTACGTTCCTCTGGAAAGTTACTGTAGTCCTTGACCAGTTCCTTGAGGAATAGGAAGCCCCGTGATCTTGGCTGTACATGCAAGAGTAGAAATTTCTGTCATTCTGAGTTTGTGGGTAGAGGGTGAGACTCATGGCTCAAATGCCATAGATTTTCAGTGTTCTTACCAAAATTTGGTAGATTTACTTGATAAATGGTTTTTAATTTACTATATGCCCTTAGGATAATTTCCAGAGACTTAAAAATTGTGGTAATTTATGATTCTCACCAATTATAGTTTAACTAGGGAGTGCATCTACATAAATTTTTATGCCATTATTCCAAAAATACTTGTGAAGCTTTCATAAGATTTAAAAATGTGTTAAAGCAGTTTACTTGAGTGAGGGTATTTACTGATTTTCAAACATCATATAAAACTAGATTTTCATTTAAAAATAAAAGATCGATTGATTGATTTGAGAGAGAGAGAGTGGGGGGAGGGGAAGAGGGGGAGCAAGAATCCCAAGTAGACTCTCTGCTGAGCGGCAGAGCCTGATGTGGGGCTAGGTCTCACAACCCATGGGATCATGACCTGAGTCAAAACCAAAAGTTGGATAATTAACCAACTGAGCCACTCAGGTGCCCCAAGATTTTCACTTTTTTTTTTTTTTTAATTGTTGCATCCAAGTTGTTGGTAATCTGCCAATTCTGTACTACATGGAGTGAGGGTCAGAAAATGACTCACCTAGGGGCGCCTGGGTGGCTCAGTCAGTTAAACAGCTGTCTTCGGCTCAGGTCATGATCCCAGGGCCACATCAGGCTCCCTGCTCAGCGGGAAGGCTGCTTCTCCTTCTGCCTGCCACTTCCCCTGCTTGTGTTCTCTCTCTCTCCGTCAAATAAATAAATAAAATATTAAAAAAAAAAAAAAAATGACTCACCTAGAAAATGGCACCTATCTTCCTGTGTTGACTCTCAGCTTTCCTCTTGAGTAGTTTGTGAAAAGATAATTGTAATTCTACAGACTCTTATATACCCCTAGAATGAAGGATATGAATGGTCCCCAATGAATATATAAAGCATTTAAAGAAGATATCTTTTTTTCTGAGAAATGAAAACAATATTATTTCTTATTGAGTTATTTTATTAAAATATGTAAAAATTGACCTTATACTACTATATCCAATCTTTATAGTATTCCCAAGTAAATCTATATGAAATAATGTCTATTTGGTTTATTGAAATTCTATTTATAAAATGTAATGACTAATTCTGTGTCACCAGTGGGGTACAATTTTGTTCTATCTACAAATTTAGAGGACATAAATCTAACCACATTATTACACAGATTGGTAAACTGAGGTTCACAAAAATGAATTATTTTGCTTAAAGTGGCATAACTAGTTAGCAACTGAAAATAGGAGCTCATGAATCTGCGTTATGTTCTTTTTCCACTTCATCACTCTGCTTTACCAAAATGTAGAACCATTTCTCTTTCCAAAGAACAAAAAAATAATTCTGTCATTGTTGCCTTTTAGAAAATATACAGATGGCACTTAGTCTAATTTGTGGGCTATAGGCAGTAATCCATCATTAAAAGAAAAGAATCATATAGCTTCATAAGATTACACATATAGTGATTAATAGTTGCTAGCTACTTTCTTTCTTTCACTTTTATTGCCCTGAGAATTACTAGAGAAGTCAAAAGATTGTAATTTATTGGAAGCAGAAGAGGGACACACAATTCTGCAACTCTTGGTAGTTTATGATGGTATACTATATAATTGTGATTGGTGAGTTTGAGGGGAATTTTAGAAGGAGTAATTAAGTGCCTATGTGGCACTTCCTTTTAAAGGAATCCAGAGGTAGGAATTTGGCTAGAACTATATTTTCTTTATAGATTTATCCTCACAGACACAACAGTGACTGCCCTATAGTAGTTTAATAATATAATTTGTTAAATTATATAATGTGTTGAAATGTTTATATAAATTAGTAAATCTGTACCCTGTTTCTTTCTTCATTTTAAGAGGAGGAATCTTAATTTCTTATCCAAATTGAATTTTTAAAAATCTAATAATAATAATTCAGTTCCATGTTACTCTTGCCTACTATGTCCTGTTAGTCTTCCACATGCACATGTTTGGGCTTTTATCCTTCCAGTAGCACAACATTAAACATTTCCTCTACTTTGTTTTCCAAATCAATTAAGTACCTCTTCCTACCACACCCTGTGTTTAGAATAAATGCCAAAGTTACAAACGATTTTCATTACTCTACAATGAATTTGTTTAGTAAAATCACTTTTGCAACAAGATCAGTACAGTGGATGGAAATATTCCTAGAAGCCAGAAATAATGTGAACTACATAAATATATAACACTAAATCCAAACTCAATGTGTCTTTTAGCCATCTGCGCTTTATATAGATACCAAAAATGCTTGCGACCATTGCAACACCATCTGACACCAGGAAATAGTGACTTTGGGGGCAACATTGACAGAGAGAAATAGCAATGTTAGTTAATTGCAGATCTAAAAAAGTCATTTAAAAAGTTTTACAAAAACCACAGACCCATGTGAAGACATTATTGTGCTACTCATGGACCCAGAGGAGAGTGGTATTAAAGCCTAATTTGCATTAGCTTCCTGGTAAACCATTTTGTTTTTTTGTTTGTTTGTTTGTTTTTGTTTTTCAATTTTACTGGATTAGCATATGTTTATTACATCCTTTATTTTTTTTTAATTTTGCCTTATTTAGTTTATTTTGCTCATATTTTTATGCTTTCTGAAAGAGAGAAGATTTTATTTTTGACTCTTTTCCAAAGTAGTGGTGAACTATGGAGTTCATAAAAATTTTTTTTGTGAGGTCAATTTCCTGAGACTTTCCTTCTTTAGATCTCGCTAGTAATTTTTGGTTCCCTATGGTTCCATATTTTGTTCTTCTCACCATAAAAGTAGAGCTCTAGTTCTTTTGCTCTGCCATTCACCTCAGCAACTAAGACTCTATCCAGGGTTAAGTGATAGAAGGTCAGTGAGAAAAGAAAAGGAGCAGAGGTTGGCCCCATCCTCCTGGAACTACCACTCCAAATATTGAAGATGTTTCCAGTCCCTCCAAATTTTGGTTTCTGCAGGATCCCACTACAACCACTGACATAGCTACAAGTTTATTAGGATGCTGAAGTCCCAAACAATGGAGAAAATGAAAAGCCAACAACCAACCAACCAACCAACAAAAGGAATGATTTCTGCATACTCTCTGATGATAGGAGTTCTTTTTCCCATTCTACAAGAAGGAACTTGGAGAAATATGGGACAATTATTTCTGGAAACTAGAAAGCAGATATATTCACAATTTGAATTATATTGAGTATATATCTCTAACACAAATATAGTAAGTATAATAAAGACATTTTGAAACTTGAAAGAAAGAAAAAAAAAGACTAAATAAATGCACAATAAAGTGGTTTAAGTATAAATTTCAAAAGTGGCATGTCTTTAAACAGTTAATAGATATATGACATTAATGCCTACAAATGACATTCATCTTCTAGTCAACTAGGGGCCCACATTCCAGATGCATACAAGAAGAAATGCAATCCTAACATATTATAATTTTCAGCATAGAAAAAATGTGTATTAAGTCAAGGCACTGTACTCTTTGTGGGTTTAAAACTTTAGTTTCCATTGATGAATAAAAAACAGAAGACTTGTTTGTAAAGCAAAACTGGACAACTTTGAAATCATAAAAATAAAAATGCACTGAAGTTAGAGCCCAGTGTGGTAAGGGATTATAGGATCAGGAAAGGTATAAAAAGGGTCAAAATATGTATATTAAAATTGATATAAAGGTATCGTCAGATTTGTAAAAAAAAGATGGAATGGTGCAAATCATATCAGAAATAAATTTAAACTATCATCAACAAAGAAAAGTACAAACTCAACCAAGGAAAACTGTTAATATGGTGAAACAGCCTTTGAAACCTAAGATAGTCTCCTTAACTTAATAGATAATTACAATGACATAAGTTGTAATTTTCTAATTAACACCTGAATGTGTCAAAAATGGATACACCTCAATGTACAAATAGTTTACTCCTAATAAAAACCAAAAACCAAAAACCAAAACAAGAATCTCTAGCCACTAACAGGACACTTCAATGATTTACTAATGGAAACAAATATCCTGAGGTGAAATAGACATGAACATGAAAATGAAAATAGCTCATTTATTATTACAGTAAAAATTAATGGGAAGAGATAATATCTAACTATAGCACTGAAAATGTTGAATTTCAAAAATCACTATAAACTCTTACAATCATCTTTAGAGAAAAACAAAAGTAGATACTTATAAGAGAAAGTATAAATGAAGCTGAAGCTATGTCCTTAGAGGTCTCAAGTCAATAATAACCACAGCCATAAAAGGCAGTAACAGAAACAAAAATAACAATACCACCACCACCAATAAAAACTTGTTGAATAGCTCAGAACTTTGAGGAGAAATAAAAACTTCTGAGATGCTCAACAAGTAGAAATTCACCATTCTTAGTGATTTCTTGAAAAATATTATCATGCCATATCTGGATAAATTAGAGATGAATAAAAATAATCATAAATGGGAAAATTTAGATTTAAAAAGACCAAGCCATGATAGCAACCTTCTTAGGCTACAAGAGAAATGTGCTTTGGTTTTAGTAGAGGGAGTGAAGCACAGAAATATCATAGAAGTTCAGGTGCTCCAAAGGCTCAAGTGCATTGTCATACCTCAGCTAGTTCACTCTGCTTGGGACTGGTCGCTTCAGGGATCTCAGCTCCTCCAAATTCTGCATCTCCTCCAAATTCTGCATGTCCTTACTGCAGCAGCTGGACTTCAGTTCCACCAGATCCCTTTGTATAGCTTCCTCAACTCCTAGGCAAGATTCATATGTGGTTCTGTGGTAGAATGTACCAGGTCTTCTGCAAGTTACAGGCATCAAAGAAGTTGAAGGATAGAAATGATCAAAGGAAAATATGGGTTTGGTGGATTTCAGTTCACCCTGGAGGGGTCCAGTTTGCCTGGCTACCCCCTCTGTATGTTCATCTTTCCTCCCTGATAGCCAGATCTGCTCACTTTAGGACCTGTAGCAGATGCCAGGGTAAGAGACTTACATGGTGGACCTAACTCAGCCTCACAATTGTATAAGATCATATCAACATAATACATCCCTTTTATCATTCATAGTGGCTTTGCTTCTTTGATGAAACCCTGAAAGATTTATTTTCCTAAAGTAGAATGGCAATATCATTGTTCTTGAATACAAAGACTACAATAATGGTTTATCTAATAATAATAAACTATCCTAATTCCCAGAATAAGCTAACAGAAAACATACAGCTGGAGAGAATATAGTGGTAAGATTTAAAATAAATCGATTTCCTCAATATATATGGGGGAAAAGGATAATATATAAATAAGAATATTAAAAATAATGATCTAAACTATCCGTCATGTAAGGTTCCTGAGGAAGTACAATCTACTCTGCCAAGAGAGCTTGGAGAAGTCTTTCTGATGTTTGACTAGAGGTTAAAAGAGAATAGAGAACATTTCAGTGAGATGATTTGCATAAGGAAAAAAGATGGTTTTGGTTGGTTTAGAATGCTATCTTTTTTAATAGTAGGGAATAAGATCCCCTGGTTTACACTGATGGTGCTTCAGCAAGACAGATTTGTGGTATGGCAATGTTTTCACTGGTAACAAGTAATCCATTCTGGGTTGATGAAAAACCCAGAGCTGCCAGTATATACATATATGAGGAAACACATCAACACATCAAGTAGGGTACTTTGAAAATTTCAACATAATTTTTTCTGAAGTTTAAAATCTAACTTCCCCCAGCAGAAATGCAATATGCTCAATAGAGGAAGAAGGAGGAATTTTGCTATTTTATCAGCTTTGACTTTAAAAGCTGTGAATACTCCCTGAAAATGACATTATTTCCTGACACTAATTCCTCAATCCAAATAAAAAAAAAAAAAAAAAACTGCATATCTATTCCTTGATACTTTTCATTTTTCAATTGAGGAGGCTTTAAGAAATATATTCTGCTTACTGTACGTTGTAAATGAGATGAAATATTTAAACCTTAAATTTGCACTTGTTGTCTTTGAATTAAATGTGTGTGCATAGTTTCAATAAGAAATGTGATGAGCAATATTTTGGCTCCTGATAGATAAGAGAAGCTCATACTTAAATCCTTCTTATAAACTAAGTTGAATTGTAAAAATAGTAGGAAAATACACTTGACTGTAGATTTCTATGGGCAAACTAGCATAGGACAGAGGAGATTAGAAGAAATAAATTCCAATTAGTATAAAGAGCCAACCATAGGGATGGGATAAAATGGAGTTCAGAGTTTATACACTTATAAAAAGAAATAAAGACACATGACTGAGTGAAAAAAATCTGCCTCTTAAAATGGTTATTGACCTGTGGTAAATCTAGAGGTAAACTGCACTGAGATCCAAGTGACGAGTTTCAGAAAATTCAACATTAATTTGTACCATCTTTGTCAGCTGTAAAATCATATGGCAATCAAAGCTTATGTAAAAAGTTCTTTTTTTTTAAATCAATCACAGAAAATTAAACTTGCAATGGGTTTTTTGATTTAACAACTTCAGTTATGGTTGCTGAATATATAAAATTTAACTTAATATTGAAACATAGGAAACATATAGGGGAATGCAATTTTTTTTTTTTTTTTAAGATTTTATTTATTTGACAGAGAGAGTGAGAGAGCACAAGCAGGGGGAACAGTAGAGGGAGAGGGAGAAGCAGGCTCCCCACCAAGCAGGGAGCCCGATGCGGGGCTCAATCCCAGGACCCTGAGATCATGACCTGAGCTGAAGGCAGACGCTTAACGACTGAGCCACCCAGGCGCCCGGGAATGCAATTTTTAAATGTAATTTTTAAAAAGTTAAAAGCATGACTCTTATACAAGTATGCTATGGACATGTGTCAAATATTTATTAACTCATCAATGAGGAAATCAATAAAATGATAAAGCTGATTCAAAGAACATTTTGAAAAACTGGGCATTAATAGTCATTTTGAAAAAAAATTAATGAAGATGTTAAAATAAAATAGCTAAGATAGATATAAAACTAGTAAACATCCTCAAGGGCACTAAAACCATAAATTCTGGAGTTATCTTCTATATTGGACAGAAATCTGCATGTTAGCATGCACTTCACGTTGTCTGGGCTTTAACAAAACAATAAGTAGCAGAGTCACCACAGGTTCATTCTACTAGATAATTAAATAATCCTAAGGGGCTCTTGTTAAACAATACCTGGTATGACATTGAAATCATACTGCACATTATTTTGTCTTATTTTCAAATTTTGGATACTTTTACTTTATAGTTCATTAACAACAGAAGGCACTGGGCAGGCCATTTTAATTATTATAATAAATATAATGAAACTATTTGAGTTTATATATAATTAAAACTGAAGTTACTTAAAACTAATGATAACATATACACAAAATTAAATTACAAATTATTAAATAACTTAAATTTCTGTCTTTATATAATAAAAGAAAGGTTATGCATTATCTGATCTTGTTTTATAATGATGACCATTCCATTCCTATATCATATTCTTTACTTACAAAAACCTAGGGGATAGTTTTAAAAAGTAAGTTAATATAAACTTTGTAAATGGTCACAATGTTAACCATTGCTTTTTATTGTTATCTTGATTCTCCAGTTAAGTATTCATTTGTAATGCAGTTGTATTTTTGTTAGTTTAGTTTTTTTTTTTTTTTTAATTAACCCAACATTCATATTGTCAAGAAAAAGAATAGTGGTGACTAGAAATAAGTTAAAAAGTGATAGAGACAGAGACTAAGGGATGCTCCTATAGAAGTTAAACTTTTAAGTCAGAATTAATTGGTATGGAAGTTGCCAAAAGAATATTAATCTAGGTTTGAACTTGTGGATATAATGGTTAATAATTTTACAACCCAATTGTAGACATTAGCATAGCTTCACTTGAAGCCAGTTTTGTAAGTTATTTAACACTAAATATAAAGTTGATTTTTAAAGGATTAGTTTGGGAAGCTAAGCAGTTTCAGCTACAGCATTTGACATCTGCTGCTTAGCAAGTAATAACATTAATAAAGGAATGCAATTTTCTACAATGAATAGAATGGATAGTCTAGTAAATCACTAGATAACTTTACCAATCAATCTCTTCTTGCTCAAGGCTGGGGCATGACTGAAAACAAGAAAAAGAAAGAAAATAAACAGAAGGCTTTTCAGGGGAGTGAAACATACAAGTGAAGTAAATTTTCTTATTTGGATAGAAGACAAATGTTTCCAAGTCAGCGAAAACTACTCATTCTTAAACAATAGACTTTGGACCCTTTTTTATTCCTCTTCGTAGCGGAACACTTTAGATTGTGGCTCTGCAAATTGATAACCAAGGATAAGAGCAAATAGAGGACATTTGCTCTCAAATTTCTTTCTTCCTCTTAAATTTTATTGCTGCCCGATTATAGGGGATGGATATCCTAGCCACACCCATGTCAGGGCAAGGAAGATGTGAAAATGTCTCTAAGTAACATTAGTTTACAGGTTGGAGACAGAACAGTTGGAAGATTAGCTTTTCTGTGGCTAGCATAGAAAACACACCAAAGACAACAGTAGAACCAACATGAATGAGAAACATCTCCCTATACCCACACTTCCTATTTAGAGAGTCTTAAGAATTTAAATTGGGAACCATAATGTTGGGAAATTTTTAGCAACATTTATATACACAGCTCCCGTGCTATGAAAGATTGAGCTAAGGGACTACATTATGTTATGGATTCTTGTTAATTCTTTAACAGTGTATGTTAAATTCATATAAAATGGTTTGAAGACAAGATAGATTAGCATGCATTAAATATCCATAATAATATTCAAAATTGTCAAAGAGATATTATGAAATAATGATGACATATGAAAAAGTTCAGAGAGTTTCCCCTGGTGTCAATAAATAAATCTCAGCTTTTAAGGTTCATGGGCTCCAATTAAAATGTTATTCAAAGGAACCAAAATGTCAAGTTCAATAGAAATAAGAAAAAAAAAGATTAATTATGGCAGAAAAAGCATTTTCTTACATTTGAATAAATATTTCTGCAGAATCTTAACAATATGTCACTTTCTATTAATGGAATTTTATTTCACTACAGAATAAGTAAACTGATTTGATCTCCTTGAACCATATATAGGATAACAATCATTTTGTTACATATGTATATTTCATGATTCTTCTCTCAATATCAGTAACATTTTAAAAATGCATTATAAGAAACAATAATTAAAGTAATTATCTCAAATAAAAAAAAATTATCTCCGTATTAAGAATGCAAACAGTTTGTGGTAGGGAAAAAACAATCTTGAAATGAATGTGTTTGCCATTTTAGTTATTTACTCCCATTTCTCTATAAAGTGGCCTGCTATGGTCAAATGAAATCAGAATTTTCTTCAAACAAATCAATGAACAGTCATTTAATATATTTTCTAAGTAATCACTTAAGTATATGTTTGCCTCACTCCCTTCTTTCTTATTTATAACCACAGAAAAGTTAAGCAATTTGTGGGTGGTCTCAGAGAAGCCACTTTTTATTGCACTTGAATTTCCATTCCTCTAAGAATCCACACTATTTCTTCTTTCTAACTCACCAGTCCTCAGCCCTCTGCATTTGGTGTCATATGGATATATGGACAGTGATCAAGTTGAAAAGCAGAGCAGTGCAGTAGTCTTTATAGGGATGTACCATCAACTCGTTTGATGTGAAACTTTCTGAAGTTCATGAGACTACCAACAATCTTAAGAAAATTAATTTTCAGATTCTTATACTCAACAGTCTTCCTTAAAACTGCCCTTATGGGAATTCATCTGCTGATGTTTCTACCTACACTTTTACTTATTAAATTATTATATACACACAGAAATACTAATATTTGCTGGAATGAAACATTGTCCACCAGTCTTCATTTTTATAGCTTTGGACTCAGAAAATTTGTTGTTATAAAAAAGTAAATGTAAGTGGCAAAGTTTTTTTTTATAGAGATGTCACTTAACTCCTTGTACACCTCCTGAGTAGGGAGCCAGATACAGGGCTAGATCCTGAACCATCCAGGCACCCACCCCCCAACATCTTATTTTGTCTCTCTTTGGTATGTTAGCCATTTTGATGGGTGCATAGTGTCATCTGCAAATAATAGCAATTATCTCTTCCTTTCCAAAGCACAAGTTTTTAATTTTTTAAATGTACTTGTGATATTATATCATATTATCTGACATTCCATTATATTGGTTTGGTTTGGTTTTGGCCATATTGTTCTGGTGTGGCCTATTCCTGTAAAATGTTTTATAGTACTAGTAATGTAGGCATCCTTGCCTCACCCAGAACTCAGCGTTAAAATTTTCACATTTTACTATTATTTATCATGTTGTAAATTTTTGGGGTAGAGTTCTTTATTGAAATAAAAAGGTCACTCTATTTCTAGTTTACTAGAGTTTATATCATGAATGAATTGATTATTTTATCAATTGAATTTTCCATCTCTAGAAATAGTACAATATTTTATTTCTGTTAATATTATAAATTATATTGAATGCTTTGTGGATGCTAAAATCACTCATATTCTAGGAATTATCTTACTTTGTTCAATGTATTTATCCCTTTGTTTACTTCCTGATTTCTTTTGCTAATATTTTGTTTATAATTATTAAATATGTGTTCATGAAATGATATTTCTGTATTTTTTCCTTGAAATATATTTGTGTGGTGTTGATATCAAAGTTACTGAGGTCTTATACTGGGGCGCCTGGGTGGCTCAGTCAGTTAGGCATCTGCCTTCGGCTCAGGTCATGAACTCGGGGTCCTGGGATGGAGACCTAGAACCTAGAGCCACCGTAGGAGCCCTTGGTTCCCTGCTCAGTGGGGAGTTGGTTTCTCCCTCTCCTGCTGCCCCTCCCCGCCGTTGCACACTCTCTTTCTCAAGTAAATAAATGAAATCTTTAAAAAAACAAACTAGGGGTGCCTGGGTGGCTCAGTCATTATGCGTCTGCCTTCGGCTCAGGTCGTGATCCCAGTGTCCTGGGATCGAGCCCCGCATCGGGCTCCTTGCTCAGCAGGGAGCCTGCTTCTCCCTCTCCCACTCCCCCTGCTTGTGTTCCCTCTCTCGCTGTGTCTCCCTCTGTCAGAAAAAATGAAATAAAAATCTTGAAAAAAATAAAATAAAATAAAACAAACAAAAAACCCCAAAAAACAAAGTAACAGGCCTTATAAAAATAATGCTGTTTTCCTTTTTTTTCCCATTAGCTAGAAAATTTTGCATAAGATTGCTGTAATTCTTTTTTTTTTTTTTTTAATATTTGGAAGAATTCTGAGGAAGCCATATGGGCATAAGTTTGTAGATTATATTTTGTAGTTTTTTTTTAAATAATAAACTTATTTCTTTAGTAGACATCAGACTTTCAGATTATCTATTGCTTCCTTTGTTTTGGTACATTGTAGTTTTTTTAATTACTACTTTTACACAAATTGTCAAATTTAATTGGCATAAAGTTGTTTTTAATATGTTCTATTTATCTTCTGAATATCTGTGCAGACTTCTTCCAGGCTAAGAAGAAATAATACTAGTAAAACTATGATGTGAGATCATAAAATCAGGTTTTGGAAACAAAAACAAGCAAAACAATAAAATGCTTAGAACATATTTTTAAGTGAAAAAAACTTTAAAGTGTTTTAAAATCTTTACTAATTAGATAATTTGTATATAGAAAGAGTAAAATAGATTGAGGCATATACATGCAAAGTAAACACATTTAAATCATAACAAAGTTATCACAGGGAAATGAGATACAATTGCCTATCATTTTGTCCTTAAAGACTTTTCCCTGCAATTTACATGGTTAATATGAACATGAATTGCTTTCATAATGAGAACAATGTTTCAAACTGAAACAGAAGCTTATAATTTTGTTAGATCTCAATCAAAATTAATTTTCTAAACCGTATTTATACTTGCATAAATGCAATTATTTTGTGTATTCCAGAGTCCTATTAAATGTACATATATACTTTTACTCCAAAACTTGTGTTTGGAAGGTAGTATTTCTCCAAATCTGTATTTACTTTTACTCTAGTATTTACTTTTACTAGAAAATATATGTAAAAAATAAAATATATTTAACTTTATTTATTTATAGTGATGACAAATGCATGTTGTCATTTCTCATGATGATGATTCATTAACATAAATCAATTGGTGAGAGTTGGAAAAGAGCATAGACAAATCACTCTTTGTTCCTGCATACATTACTGAAATGACTGTAAATGAACAGACATGGTATCAGGATCTGTTACATAAATGAAATGTAGCCAAGCAATATCAGGAGATGGTTGTGACATAAGACGAGACCCGTGTGCACTTCTGAATCTAATTCAAATGGCTGAAATTATATGAATGTGTCCAGATTCCCTAGGACCACATCAGGTTCAGTGATTCTGTAGGACTGAGAATCCTAAAACATGGTTGTACGTATAGTCATAGCTTATAATAGCAAAATTATACAAATCAAAATCAGCAGGGACACCTGGGTGGCTCAGTCAGTTAAGCTCAGGTCATGGTCCTGGGATCCTGGGATTGCGTCCTGTATTAGGTTCCTTGTTCTGTGTACTCAGCTCATCAGTACCCAAGGTTTTTACAAGTGCTGGTGTAGTCACTCTCTAGTTTGATATGAATCTACAGAGCAGGATGAAACTTACACAAAATTTGGGTTTTATGTCGAGATTGATGGCAGCGCGCACACACACACACACACACACTCCCCAAGAGTGTAAGAAGAGGTTTATATTCACACAGTGAGAATTTTTGGGGTAGAAAGTGGGAGGAGAGTGGGGTGGTACTCAACAGTTCCTGTACAGGAGACTGGCTTGGGATTTTTATGTTGTTTAGAAGATGCATTGGGATGAGGGTTACATAGTCTAAATCTCCTGCCAGCACCAATAAAGGGAGCACCATGTTTTCTTATTAGCTTACCCAGATCTGAAAACATCAAAATATTGAGTTACACACCTTACTGAACCTTATTGAACACATGCCAAAATGCCAGACTCCTAGATGAAAGCAGATGTTGACTATCACCCACAGTTCTAGCACAGTAAGCCAGTCTTATCACTGAGGGAAGTTTTATACTAGTGTATGGAGACGTTTATCCACCAAGCTCCTAAACACCAGCCAAGGACGAACTCATCGAGACCTTTCTTAGGATGGGCATCTCTGGCCCGCAACATTAGCTCTTTTTTTTCACAAGTGTGCCCTGAAGTTCACGTAGACTACCTCACCACTTTGATGTCACATGTTTTTGTAGTAGGCTTTAGCAGAATTTTTTTCTCAGCTTTGTTCTTCTGTAACGTATAGGACACATTCTAGTAAAGATATTGCAGTACAGAGAAAACAAACAAAAAATAATCCTCCAATAGGGTGTGATACACACTACTTTGTCTACCTAAGTTCTGAGCTTTTTAGCTGTGGCATCAATTTGTTGAACATTTTCTGCTAACCTTCTGAGTTGTAGAGTGTGAATGCTCCATCATATATATATATATGCTCATCATATATATATATACATATACATACACACACACATATATATATTTATTTATTTATGCAACTTATTCCCCGTATTCTTTAGTTTATACTTTTGATGAGAAATTAATTAATGAAATCTTAGAGTAAACTATATACAACAAGAAGATAGTTTCGTTAACTTACATCTGTGTATTCACTACGTATATCAATAGGCTTTTAAAGCTGTTAACACCTTTCCATTTAAGTGTTATAGTTTTAAAATTCAACTATCTTCTGATATGGAACAATCAAGGTTTTTTGTTGTTGTTGTAGGATAGTTACAATTCTTGTAATGAATAAGAGATTGAAACTATAAGCAAGGTATGGCACATTTATTAAAGTAATTATACTCTGAATACTTAGCTACAAATTTCATACCTCCTGGCTGAGGAGTAAAATTGAAATAGCAAACATGCCACAGTGCAATTTACAATATAATTAGCTGTCGGTAGCATTATGTATTTCAAGTAACTCCATTATTAAAACGTTTACAATTTACATAATCAGACAAATAATTTAATGAGGTTGATATAGGAGAGTTTTTTTCCTACATAGAATGAAAGACTTACAAGTAGAAGTAATGGCCAATTTTATTATTTTTATTTTTTTAAGATTTTATTTATTTGGGGCGCCTGGGTGGCTCAGTCGTTGAGCGTCTGCCTTTGGCTCAGGTTGTGATGGCGGCGTCCTGGGATCAAGCCCCACGTCGGGCTCCTTGCTCTGCGGGAGGCCTGCGAGACACGGGGAGAGGGGGAACATGAGCAGGGGGAGCAGGAGAGGGAGAAGCAGGCTCCCCGAAGAGCAAGGAGTCTGATGGAGGGCTCAGTCCCGGGGCTCTGGGATTATGACCTGAGCCGAAGGCAGTCTCCTAACCAACTGAGTCATCCAGGTGCCCCTATCTTAACATTTTAAACGGATTCCATGAAAATAAATATTCATTCAAAGCAAAGCTATTTAGCCTCTTAAAAGACACTGGGTAAGTTTCCAGAAAAAATAAAGAATACAAAAATGTTATAAAATGTGAGAAAGATCTGTGAATAACAGCTTGCCTAGATAACTTGAGTGTATTGTTTGTCAAATAATGGCAGAGATCATCTCACCCACCCTTATGATATAATGCAAGTAAAAGCAGGCTTTCCGCATAGAGAGAGAGAAACAGACAGAGACAGAGAGAGGGAAAGAAGAAGAATTCTCAGTAACAAACTGGTGATTGGTGGTTATTTGTTTCCAGAGTCTTGTATAATAAAATATGCTCAGGAACCTCAGTGATCAGCTGAAAACCAATTTTAAAAAGGAACTCCTTTGGAGTATTCACTCTGGTAGACAAAAGTCTTTTAAGAACATTAGGAGTTTAGAAAATCAAATAATATACAATAATAACAATGCAAAAAAGAAGGGTAGAGGGATTATTTTAAAAAAGCAATGACACCTAATGAAAACACTCTAGAGTACCCAGGACCATTAGCTGTAATATGTTTCACACACAATAACACAATTGTCTTACTCCATTGATTCTTTCTCCTTCAATTTTTATTTTATAATTACGTGGGAACAATAGAAGGAAAAAATTCCTTTTCAATAACTCTAAATCTACAAATCTTTGTGTAGCACTAAATGAATGAAAATATGGGGAAAAGAAATTATCTTTCGTTCTCAAGGCTTTTGACAGACAATGCATGGTAAAATGGGCAGATTGAACTTTAACTTACACAGCCAGCTCCAGTAACAAACAATAAAAACTTACTAAATATCTTTTTGTACAATATATTTTGAATGGTGCTCAGTTGGATATAAACAAGATAGCACAATATTTTCTGCTGATATGTTTACAGTAAAGTTGAAAATGACAAAGTAATCAGGCCTGCTATGATAGGCACAGTGCTTACGTTAAAGTTAATGCCAATCAAATCTCATAAGACAGATATTATTATTTCTATATTACAAATGAAGAAACTGAGATATAGAGAGGTGTTATTTATCTAGATCCTCAATTAATAACTGCTAGAATTTGTTCTCAAATTTAGATGTCTTACCCTAGACTTAGAATTTTTAGCCATTGAACAGATTAAAAGTGCTCTAAGAAGGAAGTGATGAGTGGCAAATGAATGTCATGAACAGTGTTGGAATATGTCTATACATTCAGAAGACATAACTGAATGTGAATGAGCCAGGAAGTTTTCATGCAGAATGGGAAGCAGTATTTTCTCTTTGAGAGATGAGGATGATTTAGATGAGCTGAGAAGGAGTGGGGTGGAATTTTAAGAATCCGTAAAATTTACTGAAACACAAATATACAAAAAACAACCATTTGGCAGATCAGTCACAACATTGTTGTAAACATGAAACCCGAATGAACAATATTAAGTCTTGCGTCAATGTTCAGACAGCACAATAAAAAAGGCTTCCATCCCTATATCCAACAAAAACACCTACCTCTTCAAACATAGAAATAAAATATCTTTAAAGTTTTGCTTCTCTTACTCAGCTCTTCATTCTACCTGGAAATAGTTTTGTTTATGTTACATGGAAGGATTACAAATTTGTTTGTTTACTTTTTTTTTTTCCTACATAAAGAGTATTTTAAATGTTCTTGGTGTTATGTCATGGGTCCAAGAATCATTATATGAATAACAATGCACACCTTGGAACATAAGTAGGCCTCATTCTTTGAAAATAGATCTTTGGCTCTTACAAATGATACATTATAGTTTCCAAAGACATGCAGTGTTAAGTCTGTATTTGCAAAAACTTAAATTAATTCCTACAGCTTTGAAACAATAATGATCATAGACTTGTTCAATCACTATTAAAATGTCTATAATTTGATTCTAGCACCCTATGATTGAAATTACCCATTGGGTTTCTTTCTTAAATACTGGTAATTAGTAATTTCATAAGATTTTTTTTACCTATTTTGTTAAATCCAGCTTTTTTTTAAAGTTTTTATTTAAATGCTAGTTAACATACAGTGTAATATTAGTTTCAGGTGTTCAATACAGTGATTTAACACTTCCATACAACACCCAGTGCTCATCTCAGCAGGTGCACTCCTTAATCCCCATCACCTATTTTAGCCATCCCTGTTTGTTTTCCCATATCAGAATGATGATTATATTGGTGATGATGAAGGTAATCATGATAATTATGGATAATTAATACATGTTAGGTTTAGTAATTGTGAGTTATTCATCTTAATACTTTATGTATATTAATTCAGTCTCCACAAGAACCCTCTGAACAAAGCTTGTCATCATTATCCTTACTTTATAGGTAAGGAAACTGAGACACATAGATATTAACTGACTGCTCAAGATTACAAACCAAGTAAGCACAAATCTGAGATTTGGATACAGGCATCTGGCTCCATGTTTGTGTCTTTAGTACTATTATCTGGCCTCTTTGATTTGGATTGTCAATCACCCAGTACTATTTATTTTAAATGTCTGTCCTTTGTTCACTGATCTGCAATACAATCTCAGTTAAATATCGTGTCCATATAATGTGGCGTACTTCTGAGCTCTCTTTTCTGTTTCATTGTTGTATTTTCTTATTACTACACTGAGGCAGTATTTCTATTACCTGGTGTAATTCTCTCTTAATTAGTATAGCTTTATGACAAGCCTATGGTTAGGAAAATCCATCAACTCTGTTTATCTTTAATAGTACCTTGAATACTCTTGGCTATTTGTTTTTTCTAAACAAATTCTAGAAGATTTTGTCAAGTAACATCAACAAAAGACATTTTGAAAAATGGGATTTTGAAAAAAATGAGATTGTGATTTATATATTCTTGAATCTATAGACCAGTTTGGAGATAATTAATATCTTAACAGTTTTAGGTTTTCTAATCAATGAATATAGGACATCTGTTAATCCATTTGAGTTTTTAACCATGATTTGCTCATTTTCCTTTGAAATTATTGTGGATTATTGAGAAAAGCTAGTCCAAAGATTATGGGTATAGTAGACATCTAGGTGAATTGCCTTTTAGACTGATAATATGATGTGATCTTGGCTTTCAGATCCATGTTAGAATTTGCTTCTGATTTCAAATTTTAGGGAATTCCTCACTCATCCAACCTCCTGCTCTACAAGGAGCAACTTTTATTTTAATCTTCTTTAGATGAGAAAGTAGGAAGAGTTGTAGATTCACTTCTTACTTTCACAAAGATTATAGCCCTGTGGGATTGCAGTTTTCTAGAAGAATGGTCTTGAATTCAATGTGGGCAGGTGTTGAGACTGTGTCCTCATCCCTTTGTTGTATCCTGAGTGTTGGAGAGCCGGTGCCTGTCAAGTTCATCATTTTGTGGCGATGTCTCCAGAACAAAACTGTTCAGTACTAGAGTCCCACTTTCATTTAGATACTCTAGATAACTCATCAATGGTCTTAAGAATACTTTAGTAAATAACTTACATACTCTTTTTTTATTTTTTAAAAGATTTTTTTTATTCATTTGTCACAGAGAGCGCATGCACACACACAAGCAGGGAGAACGGCAGGCAGAGGGAGAAGTAGGCTCCCCACTGAACAAGGAGCCCAATGTGGGGCTCCATCCCAGGACCCAGGGGTCATGACCCAAGCCAAAGGCAGACGTTTAACCAACTGAGCCACCCAGGCATCCCAATGGTTTACATACTCTTAACTGCTGCATTTTTAGTTGTTTTCTGGATACTTAGCCACTTCTTTACTATAAACAGAGCTCAATTTAATTTATTTAAATAGCTTATAGTTATTACGACCAGCTCTTCTTGAATATCTTGTTACAGTTTTTCCTTTTATCAACCATGTGCTCAGGAAACAGCATGTGTTTATATAAAACCTATATATTCTACTATTTATACTTTTTAGGGACATCCTAAATCCTTATAAATTACTGATATTATTGTTTAATATGAAAGGTTGTGAGAAAATCAGAAAGATATGACTATGGATATGAGCTGATTTTTAGTAATAGAAAAAATACATATGATGTATAATACATGTAATAAGGAAGCTTAAAAACAGACACATACAATATTTTTTTATGAATTGAGAGGCACGGTCTGAAGTCTTTGTTGTAAAAACAAACAAAAGAGAGCCACTTGTGCTTTTAATATTTTCAAGGCCAAAGATTAGTTGAATTATCACATATAAAATTTAAATAAAAGAAAACAATATACAGGTTGATAATGAAAGAGCAAGCCACTTAGTCTCTCAGAATTTAGAAAGAGATTGTGGAGGTTACAGAATTGAGAAATGAAGAAAATAATCTGAGTTTTAGGAATGTAGGCAAAGCTACAGATCTTTCAAATATGCTGCTAAAGAGCTTAATAAAAATATATTTTTTGACAGCTGTTTGCAGATTTCCTAAATTACAGCAAATGAGTTTTAAAAGCCATGTGCCAGATGGAAAAAGGCTCATATTTCCTAAAGTGTTAATGAAGTTTAGTTATAGCAAGTTAGATACAGGGAAAAAAAAATTGGTATAAGACTTAACGATTTTGTCAAGCCAGCAGCTGTCGCAATGAACTACTCCTCTGCCCATATTTGGGCATATTTCCCATATTTGTTACCATATTTATTATATAATGAAATACTGAAAAATGTTCACTTTTGATGCAAGTCAGATTCAATGGATACCATTTATGTACAAAAATAATTCTAATATAATGTGACATTGTATGATTACAATAATTCTAAGAATACATAAATGGTTTCATGGACAATTCTTTTCCATTTTTTTAAATTTTATTTTTCAAAGTTTTTATTTAAATTCCAGTTAGTTAACATACAGTGTAATATTAGTTTTAGGTGTACAATATAGTAATTCAATTCCATACACCACCCTGTGCTCATCAGGACAAGTTCATCCTTAATCCCCATCACCTATTTCACCCATCCCCCCCACCGACCTCCCCTCCGGTAACCATCAGTTTGTTCTCTATGGTTAAGGGTCTGTTTCTTGGTTTGCCTCTCTCTTTCTCCCTCTCTCTTTTTTTCTCCTTTGTTCCTTTGTTTTGTTTCTTAAATTCCACATATGAGTGAAACTGATTTTTGCTTTCAGAGACAAATTTTTATTCACATTGATGACACAGGATCACCATTTGAAAATATTTAAAGGATTGATATAGAAGAGCATACACAAACAATTCTATTCATTTTTGTGATATCAGTGTATTATTATTTATATTAATGTGAAAACATTTGAGAAATGAAATAAGCTTTTACTACCCAAGAGTAGAAAATTAGCCATTGATAAGATTGATATACCCAGAAACTCTAATTCTGATTTTATTTTTAAAGATTTTAAAGATTTATTTATTTATTTATTTGAGAGAGAGAGCACGTGCTCACTCGTTCAGGCAGGGGTGGGGGTGGGAGGCGGGGCAGAGGGAGAGAGAGAATCTCAAGCTGACTCCCCACCAAGTGCAGAGCCCAACAGGGTCTCAATCTCACCAGTGGCAGATAATGAATCAGTTGCTTGACCGACTAAGCCACCTAGGTGCCCCTCTAATTCTCATTTTAATGTTATAAAAAGTTGTCTTCACAAATACAGTATTTTCTTGTCTTAAAAATTGATAGGCAAAAATGTCTTCCTGAAACATGAAATGGTCTCTAGTAACATTTGTAATAAGTCATAATATTTTGAATAAACTTTAATATATGTAATTATTAGCTTTAGTTTTGAACACATGAAGGAAATAAAAGATATTTTGAATTTTAATAGAAAGTTATATTAATGATAGCATATGAAGAAATGTGTTAAGCTTTGTCATAATGTTAGTACAAATGAAAAACTGTTTTTACGTACTCACTTAATATGATGCAAAACCTTTACTAGACCTCAGGGATATAGTGTGATTCAAACACAGGTCAGATAGGGTAAGAAACTGGACCAAACCATGTGATTGAGAGTAAACATGGTAATGAGGACTACATGAAGATGATATGAAAAATAGAATATTGTTTTCCAAAACCAAACATAATAGGATGTTTACAGTGCTACTGTTAAGCAACTTATCTATATTATGTAATCACTGAATACGTGAAATTGGTGAAGGCAGAGCATTCTGTAATTAGAGAAAAACACTGTTGACTACTATCAGTAAGACATAAGGATGTTCTTGAGCTTGACTATTGAGAAAGACAGATTCATAAATCTTATTTTTTATTTAATGTAATTATAAATATATTAATTCAGAGAAATTTACATCTTTTTTTATTTCTATTTTTTTAAGATTTTATTTATATACTTGTCAGAGAGAGAGAGAGAGCACAAGCAGAGGGTGAAGCAGCCTCCTCACTGAGCAGGGAGCCTGATGCGGGACTGAATCCCAGGACTCTGGGATCATGACCTGAGTCGAAGGAGACATTTAGCTGACTGAGCTACATAGGAGTCCCTATTTCTATTTTTAAATGTATTAGAAGCATTGAAATTTATTATGAAATTTATAATAAGTTTTTACTGAAAATCAAGGATTATATGAGATAGATGATAATTTGTTTTTACCCTTTAAATATATGTTTATGTGAAATAGGGCAATCTCTTGAATTCCACATACTGCATCAACCACATAGATAAAACAATCTTCCAAGGATAGGAGTATACTAAGACAAGGAATGATGCTGTCAAAGCTTGGCACATCCACCAGAATATATTGATATATGTGATATCTAAATGAGGTAATCTTCTTTTCCTCAAATGTTTAGGGAAGGGATGTTATCCAAATTGACTATCCTCTTTTGGCTAGCTATGCTCTAAGGGAATTTTAGAATTATTTAAATCCACTGAAATGCTTAATTCAAAACAACATCGGTTACTTGGGAGACATTTGAAAGTTTCAGTTTTCATTAATGATATACTAGATGCAGACATAAGAATACCTAAAAATTTATTAATAGAAAACCAGTAGGATTTTTGAGAAAAGCTGACGGATTCTGTAGATTAACTGCAGACCCTCACCTTTTGAATAAGGGGGCGCCTATAAGAGCATCAGATGTGCCTGATATGATACTAATGAACTCCGTTAAGGAAGAATGGTGTTTTTGTGATGGCCTTAACTAATACTTTCTTTTCAATTTATATTTCAGAAACACACCAGAGCCAATTTGCTTTGATTTGAGATAGAATGAGCTACATGTTTATTGTTCTCCCACAGGGACGTTTAAATTTTTGTGCATATTGACACCACCTGGTAAGACTTAGGTTTGGCTTAATTGAAAACTATTGTTATTCATTATATTGAGGATATAATGTCGATATCTTAACCTGAAGATTAAGGTGAGAATGAATTAAAATACCTGATTATTGATATAACTACTAGGGA
Organism: Phoca vitulina; assembly: GCF_004348235.1. Lineage (NCBI taxonomy): Eukaryota > Metazoa > Chordata > Mammalia > Carnivora > Phocidae > Phoca > Phoca vitulina. The sequence goes on from NW_022589720.1 coordinate 22,632,142, forward strand.
GATGTTGATTAATGTAAGTGAAGTACAGGACCCAGGACAAACAGTAAAATTCCTATTTGTTACTTGGGCTAGAACAACTTAAGAGATTTGTCAATCAGCCAAAAATATTTTTTTTGTTTTTTCTTTCCAGTTCCAAAATCAAAAGAGGATGTAAAAAGACTGATCCTGTTGTCTGGTTTCCAGAGAAATCATGATGCATATCTAGGTATTGTTTTAGGGTCAATCCACAAAATTGTGAACACATATGGATTTAAATGATGACTTAAGTGACACTAGGTTCCCTTGAGCTTCAGAGAGTCATTGTTCCACTGATCTTTTGGTAACTGTAGCAGGCAGAATCTTATTTCATGCTGAATGATCTCCACCTCCTGGTATTTATGCTCTCCCCTTTAAATGGAGACTGTGGTTTGTTTCTTATCAATAAAATACGGCAAAAGTGACATCCTGTCACTTAGGCTATATAAGATCGTGACTTCTGCCTCTTCTCTCTCTTTTGTTGGATTCGACAAAGTGAGTGGCCCTGTTGGTGAGGCATATACAGCAAGTTGATGAGGGAAGCCTACAGCCAACAGCTAACAGGGGACTGAGGCCCTGATTCCAGCAGTTCACAAGGATTTGAATCTTGCTAATAATGACATGAGCAGAAGCAGATCCTTTCCAGTTGAGACTTCATTTGAGACTCCCACCTGGACCAACATCTTAATTACAGTCTTATGAGATACCCTATAGAGAACCTAGCAATAGCAAGGTTCTTGACCCACAGAAGCTGTGAAATAATAAATGTGTGTTGTTTTCAGCAGCTATGTGTGTGATCATTTGTTGTGTAGTAATAGATAAATAATACAAAGCCATATACGATTCTGACAATCAGAAGGTATTAAAAGTATCAGCATTATGACCTGTGCTGACTGGAGCCTTTGGGAAAGGCCTAATAAGTACCATTTGGTTGTGATGGCTGGGATTTAAAACTAGAAAAATTATCTGAGGCTGCCCCCAGGAGTACTTTCTTTGAAAAGCAAATTATAACCCTTTTTAAGGGCTTATGTAGTGTCTGAAATACTCATCACCTCAGGGTTTATGTTAGAATAGTATTGCAATAGAGAGGGTTCGCCTCATCAAGTGAAATGACATATTTAAGAATGTGCATCGGGGTGACCACTAGTATTAGTGGTCACATAAGGAAACAGGCAGCTGATATATGCCTTTGGGCTCTACATTAATTCCTTCTTAGAAGCTACCTGATTCCATAAAGTTTTTTAACTCCAAAAGGAGTTAAAAAAAACTCTATAATCAGTTATTAGAGGACTCTCAACAAGTATCATGGCTAAAGGTGGAGAACCAACATTCCATCTGGAAGGCAGCTACATTGTGACCTGTGATAGGTTTATTTGGCTGAAAAAGAAAAAGATATGTCTCCTAAGTGAGCAGAATTAAGAATGATAATTTCTCATTTCATCAGAAGAATAAAGAATAATGACAATTGTAAAGTATGGATTTATATGGCTCCTTAGTAGCTAATGGACTGGCTATATGGTCAGGAAAATGGACTCTAGATGACTGGAGGATGAAAGGAACCCTATTCTGGGCCCTGTGTTATGAAGAGGGGGTTTCAAACTGGGACAAACCTGTATTCCTCAAAACAAAGTCCTTACAAATTCAACAGCATCCAGGAATAAACAAGTGAAGGCTGTTATTCACTACTTGGAAGTGATCTCTTAGCTAGATGAGCCGTAATAGAGGCATTCAGGCACTACAAAGAGGGGGAGAGGGAGAAGGAATCTCTTTCTCAAAACCTCACTATCAAGCATGTGCCCTGTCTCCTTTCTTATTGCCTTCTGTAGGACAATTGTTGAACTATTAAAAACTGCACACCAATGGCATAAGCTGGAGTTTTATTCCTTCTAAACATATTTTTAAAATGTCTTCCAACTAAAACTATTGTTTCCTCTATTTTATTTTTTTTAAGATTTTATTTATTTGAGAGAGAGCACAAGCAGGAGGAGAGGCAGAGGGAGAGGGAGAAGCAGGCTCCCCACTGAGCAGGGAAGCCTGATGCAGGGCTCGATCCCAGGACCCCAGGATCATGACCTCAGCTGAAGGCAGACGCTTAACCTACTGAGCCACCCAGGCGCCCCGTTTCCTCTATTTTAAAGGCATATTTTTAGATGTTTAATTTTGAATAAAAATAATCATACACTTTAAAGAGTCCTATATTTTATTTATTTTTTTTAATTTTTTTTTAGATTTTATTTATTTGACAGAGAGAGAGACAGCGAGAGAGGGAACACAAGCAGGGGGAGTGGGAGAGGAAGAAGCAGGCTTCCTGCCTAGCAGGGAGCCCGATGTGGGGCTCAATCCCAGGACCCTGGGATCATGACCTGAGCCCAAGGCAGATGCTTAACAAGTGAGCCACCCAGGCACCCCAGAATCCTATATTTTAGATAAAAGAAATTACACTAAAAGTTCTGATATCAGTGTTACCACTACTGCTATTAACTTAATATTTGCAGTGAGTTGAATATTGTTTAATCACTTCACGTGAACTCCCTTTAACTAAATTTCACAATTTTTTGAAAGAGTATTTTGTTTCTCAGTTTTTATAGAACGTCACATACACTACAAAATTATTCTTTAATTCTCTTTTGGTTATGATTAAGTGGTTGTATAATAACATATTTGGCTGGCTTTTGTCCCAGTTCCTGAGAAGTAAACTCTAAATCCTTGGAACTTCCTTGGTGATAGGAATTTATTTATCGTTATTTAAGGTGGACTTCAAACACACCTTATGGTTTATGCTGAGGTGGCTCAGGGTGGGCCCCAGCATAGTTTGTGCTATGGAGATAACTCAGGAGAGAGGTTGGCCATGCCAGAAAGGAAGACCAATCATGTGAGGCTTAGGGCTTTGTGTTACATGATATCAGCCAGAGCTCTAAAGAGTGGATAAGAGCTGGAATTTCAGTTCAATAGCATGACCAATGATTCCATCAACAACCTACACGTAATGAAACTCCAACAAAAACCTTAGACAGTACAGCCTGGGTGAATGTTTCCTGTTGGCAATGCTGTGTGTTAATACATAGTGATGTGCTGAGAGGTTGTTACCTGAGTCCACAGGAGGAGAACAACAGAAGTTTTGTGTTTGGAATCCTCTAGGACCTTGTGCTATATTCTCTGCCTTCAGCTGGTTCTGATTTGTATCATTTTGCTATAATAAAACTGTAATCATAAGTATAGCTCTTTCCTGAGTTCTGTAAATTGTTCTAGCAAATTATCCAACATGAAGAGGTGGTGAAAACTCTCCAATTTATAGCCAGCTGGTCAGAACTGGTTGTTGTCCAGGGACCCTCAGACTTGCAGCTGCTGTCTAAAGTGAGGGCTTGTGGAGGACCCTGCTCTTAATATATGAAGCCTGGCCTAAGTCTGGGTAGTTGGAGTTAGAAGTCTTTGCAACAGAAGAACAGTGAATTTAAACATATGATTTTACTTCATAATTTAAAAATATGTCATTAAGCCGAGTGAGATATTTAAGATCACTCAACTATGGTATGTTATCTACTATGAGTTTATGTGTGGTGTTTAAATACTGGAATTATATTAACATTATACACAGAACTATGCCTATTAGGTTAAAATATTTCCATGTGTTCAAGCTAAGTGTTGTTAAAATTTATCTTTAATTTAAAACAAGTATAATTTGCTTCATTTAAAATTAAGTGTACAGACTGGGGGTTCTAGAGGGCAGGGGGCTGGAGGGATGGGTTGGCCTGGTGATGAGTATTAAAGAGGGCATGTACTGCATGGAACACTGGGTGTTATACACAAACAATGAATCATGGAACACTACATCAAAAACTAATGATGTAATGTATGGTGATTAACATAATATAATAAAAAAATAAAAAATAAAGAGAAAAAAATAAAATTAAGTGTACTGAGGGAACGTGGCAGGAGAACAGGCAACAGCCTCCACCTACTTGCACCAAGGGAATGACACTGGCAACCATGGATAGCACAATGGAGACCATGCAGGGCTCATGTGGGAAATCAGAGATCTGAACAACCATTGGGTAAAGAAGTTTGGAAGGAAGTGTCTCTGCTACCACTGAATTCTGTAAAAGGCTTTGGAAACAATAGCAAAAATGAAATGATAAAGTGCATTTGAATTAGAGAGAGAAGCTCGGGACTCATGTTTGTCCTCTGCCATGCACTAGCAATGCAATCTTCACTAAGGCACAGTCCTCAGACAAAGAAATGAGAAAATACAGAATAATGGGAGCCTGAAGATGATGAAGAAAACATCACCTCTGGGCCTGTTTGTGTGTCTGTTTATCGATGTGATGTACATCAGGGGGCAGTGGTCTCTGTTATTCAGAACTTCTTCAGCATCATCGAGGTGGCTGTGGGGGCAGGGAGGGTCCAGTGGGGCCACATTGACCTCCCCACAGCTGGAAGTGGTCATGAGGTCCTCTACAGGATTATGTCTGGCATGGGAATACCTGGTACCCACATGTTCATCTTCTAGTTTGCACAGTAGCCCAGAGAAGCCCCCAATTTGAGCCATAAAAGCTTCAAAGCACTGACATCAGTCCTTTCTGCTTATTCTTATGATCTTGGAAGAGCAATAAGAGATGATGTTAAACAAGAAATTCATTTTGTCAGGGCGCCTGGGTGGCTCAGATCGTTAAGCGTCTGCCTTCGGCTCAGGTCATGGTCCCAGTGTCCTGGGATCAAGCCCCGCATTGGTCTCCCTGCTCAGCAGGAAGCCTGCTTCTCCCTCTCCCATTCACCCTGCTTGTGTTCCCTCTCTCGCTGTGTATCTCTCTGTCAAATAAATAAATAAAATATTTTTAAAAAAAATTGATTTTGTCTTCTGGAAGGTCACCTCTTTGTTCCTCATGAGAACAGCAAAGTTATACCTATTATTAGGAGAAAAGGCTCAGAAGCAACTACAAGAGACACAGGGTGAAAGAAGTGTTGAAGGCATCTCCTTTCCTGTAGGAGATGGCTATGTTTCCATTGTGAATGGAATAGATGAAGGTATTTCAACATGGGTCACCGTCAGTTTCCTAACAGGCAGTTTAAAGCCCCCAGGAAGAAGCAGCATAGGCATGCTGGATTTGGGGGCAAGATGCACTCAGGTCATCTTACTTCTAAGAGTTGAGAGCACCCTTCTGACATCCCCAGTTGGTAGCATAACATCATTCCAGATATTTAACAGAACCTATAATCTCCATTTCTACATCTACTGGGTCTTGTATTGATGTTAGTAAGACTCTTGAGTTGGGATGGTATAGAAAAGAATCTGCTAAAGGTGGAAAGGCGTTGATCAGCCCTGGTTTGTCTCCCAGTTTCGAAGGAGAATAGGGACATGTTGGAATAATATATAGGCTCTCAGGACAGAAGGTGGGTTAGCCTCCAAGAGTTGTGTGCTGGCAGAGGGGCAGAAATCCTTTAAAACAAAATGAGCAAAATGGAAGGAGTGAAGAATTTGAGTTTTTATGCATTTTCCTACCATCATGACTTTGCAGCAAAATTTGGCCTTACAGATGCAGAGAAAGGAGGCAGTCTTGTGGTTGCAGACTTTGAAACTCTAGTCAAGTGTGTGGGTTAGACAATGGAGACTCATCCACAGAACAACCCTTTTGTATGTACATGTGGATTTCACCTACGTCAGCTTGCTACTGTAAGCATTCATGTTTCTGGGGAACAAAATGCTAAAGCTGACTCAGAAAATTAACAATGTTAAGACTAGCTATGCCCTGGGAGCCATTTTTCATTACATCGACTCACTGAACCGACAGAAAAGTCAAGCCTCTTGGTAGCCCAGCTTCTCAGCTTCCTGTTGCCAAGCTGCCCTATTTCCCCCATTTCTCAGTCAACACTCAGATTTACCTTGGGACATTCTCTCCAAAGTGGTGACAGTCTCCATGAGAACAACAAACATTGTAAGATGAATAAGTTCTTTCACAAGGATTACACATATCAAATCATCATATTATATACTTTACATTTATTCTGATTTTATTTGTCAGTTATACCTCAGTAAAGCTGAAAAAAGTCAAAGCCAGAAACAGATATTGCACGCAAGAGAGGAATGAAGACATGTTTGTTGATACATCTGTCCTTGAGGTTTATAGCACAGTTTGCCTCTATCTTCCTACTATATTCCTTAGAATGGATTTTGAAGCATGGGTAAAGAGTTAAACGTTTTTTTAAATTTTATTTTATTATGTTATGTTAATCAACATACATTACATCATTAGTTTTTGATGTAGTGTTCCATGATTCATTGTTTGTGTATAACAACCAGTGCTCCATTCAATATGTGCCCTCTTTAATACCCATCACCAGATTAATCCATACCCCCACCCCCTTCCACTTTAACTCTTTTAAAATAAACAAACAGAGAAGAACAGTACACCTTTGTGGAACTTCCTCCCTAGCCTGGTCTGTCAGCTAGCTGGACATCAGCCAATGTGATTTTATCCTTGATTTAACTGTTGAAGTGTTGGAAGGGCCTACAACATAGCCTAACACCCTCCTCCCTTCTAACCTGTGCAGACTTGCCCCAGAGACTAGCAGAGTTCTCCGTGTGACAGTTCTTGGGTTGGGCTTTATCTTCTGCACCTGGGCAGCACTGCAGCCTCACTGTGGAATGGCAGCTTTGTCTCATGTGACATGAAGACCAGAGAGTAGGGAGAGGTTCCAGAGGAAGGAGTAAAATGCAGGTCCAGGTCTCAATGCCTCTGTCTATCAGTTGTCTAGAAGTGGGCCATGGACCAGACAGGGGCAAAGTAAAGATGTTCAGGCCAGTGACACTCAGCTTCCCCCTCCACACATTCCCCTCTGTCTCCAGGGTTATTGCTGCTGTGGCAGGGCATCCCTGTGATGCAGGAGTCTTTTATTGTTCTCCCTGCTACCTGCCTGGTTTCTTCCTGGAGGAGTAGACCTCTACATTTTCTGAGTGGGGAGGTTCTATTGACTGTCCTGGTTGCTCTCAGCAGGAGCCAAGTAAAAGCAAAACACACACACACACACACACACACACACACACGGCCCTCTAAGAAAGATGGATTGGATATGGAGTAGACTCCTATGAACTTTGTGACTGAACATGTTTATCTCTTCCTTGGGTGTGGACATGCACAATTATCCAAATGTCTTCCTCAAATCCTTGGCTGGTTTGGTTTGGAGCTACCTGACAGAGCTGTCACTATGAACAGACATGTGGATCCCAAGGAAGAGGATTTGGGGGGTTGCAAAATATCACTTTGTAGACCCTCATATGCCCCGACTGGTCAAAACCAGTGCTTAAATGTGAACGTGATGTTGAGAGTCAATTGCTGTTAAAAATATTTATAGTTGTGGTGCTTCAGTTTCCAGGTCTTTGAGTGACATCTCTGTAGTGTAGGTGCTGAGTGGCTCATGGAGGAGTTATGTCCGACAGTGCCGCCTTTTCTGGAAACTGACTCTGTCCAAGTGCATCCCTACCAGGAGCCACCTTTGCAACCAAGCAATGGCAAAAAACGCTGGGGACCCCGTTGCACTTCTCATCCATAGATTCCAACTCAGGGGTCTGCCTGAATCAGAGTCCCAAGCATCATCCTCTCTTTACTCTCTCTGGTGTCTTGAGCCACAGCCAATTCACCTGCTGGCACAGAGATATCCTTGGTACTTGTCCCTACTCATCCTGTGTCCTGCTGGGTGACCCTCCTTCATCAGCAGGCAGAAGTCTGTTCCTTGGGACACTTAGTCTATTCATTCTTCTTAAATGTGGCTTAGGGTCTTCCCGTCCAGCCCTTAGAGTCATTCATGCAGTGAATGTACAATAAGAATAAGCTGAACCTTGTATGTTCCATCTAAAATAAAACGGTTTATAAGGGAAAAGAAATAAAGTGTTTCTAATAAAAGTTGCTCAAGCAAGAGCAATACTTGTCAAAAAACGTATTAAATGTTTAGTTCTTTAGTGAATAAATTACAGAAACACCTTTAAACAATATGTAAAGGTCTACAGCTTGAGATTTAAAGTTAAATATATATTTTTTGAGACTCAACCACGTATAACTTCAGGATCTAACCCTATTGCCCATAGTCTTATATTTCACACAACATCAACTTTACTTTCAATAAGATGTCATAAATATATTTATCAGAAAAGAAAGTAAAACTTAGAACTATGCTAATTGGGTCATTCTTTGCCAAAAGAGTTGGAGAATGGGACCATTTTGAACAGACAGTGGGTTTGTTCTTAACTGCTATAGGGTGACCTATGAGAAGTTAAACTTCTCCACAGAGAAGAGAAAGAAGTTCCTGAATTTCAAAGATAGAATAATTTCTATAGTTCAGAAAAATGAGGCAGTAGTTGTCCTTCCTCTATTCTGAATAAAGGTCATTGATGTCGTTAAATTTTGCTGCAACATTTCTGCAAGTAAAAAAGCATAAATGATTCAAGGAGTTACCAGAATAAGAATTCATTTCTTCTTCCAACATTATTTTATATATTTCTATTAGGGCTTTTTTTTAAATTTCAACTAATGGAACTATGAATGGAGTCAGATCAAACAAACAAACAAACAAACAAAAGGATTCAGAGTCCCCTCCTAAGGTAGAGGCAGGAGAGCTAGCGATCAGAAAGGCTTACAGACATCCCTGAGAAGCTAAGTGGCAGTTTCTCTTTCTATATCTTGCTGGTCACCTTGACATTATTCCTCTTCCATAAGGGCAACTCAGTCCACACAGCAAGAGAGTCTATTCAGATCTTATGAGTTTACAAATTAAACATCCATGTGCCATGAGAAACTGTTTCTGACATCACCAATTAAAAATTCCTTGGGAAGAAATTCTTATCGTTTTTGTGGAAGGGAGGTACCTATTTCTTGTCCTGTTAGGTAGGACTGAACAGATGGAGTGGTCTCTGCAACTAAAGGATTTTGATCCTATCACGATAGCAGTGTTTGAAGCCAAACTCATACTCACCCTTCAAAAGAATTTCTGGTAGTCATGTATGGGAATTTTATTAATATAATTATATCATTGGTGAAGAAAGGAAATATTTTTATTAAAAGTAGAGTCCAGTGATTAACCGATTTTTTCCTCTTTTCATATATTAGCTATATTGCCTCTAATCATTAATCTGTAATAACAAAGAGGATTTAAAGTTAACCTCATATAATCATAGATTTCAATAGGGAATCTGGTGTTTTGTATATTCCTCCTGTAATATGATTTCATTGAACTTTCTTAAAGCTTATTCTCTTCACTTAGATCACATCTGCATCACCTGCTTGTTTTTTTCCCTTAGGATTCAGGATTGTTTTAATAATAAGCCTCCCAAATCCCTAACACAATGTGCTTGGTAAAATAAAGGGAAAAGAGGAGATGAAGCAATCCATAGAGAAAGAAAACAGATTTTCCTATGTGCCTTTTCAGCCCACAATGTGTTGATGAGCTGGATAAATGAAAATGTGTGTATGTGTATGTGTTTGTTGCTTTTAAGGTTGTTTTCTGACTACTAACATTCAAATTTTGACTTTATCCCATCCTTCATATATGCTTAATTGATGTGCATGTGTATATATATATATATATATATATACACACATATATATGTATATATACACAAATATATATATATATATATATATATATATATATATATATATTTGATAGGTGATTTGATTTAATTTAATAGGTCATTATTAGGAGACCAATATAAATGTATCTACTAAGCATTCAAATGATCACTGAGATAATGCGATTAAAAAATTCACCTGTGTAGAAGAATCCTGAATCCTTTCTGTAGTTAAGGTAGCTCTCCATAATCTAAAAAATAAACCCCCAAATTTCAATGTCTCAGCACAAGGGAAGTTTACTTGTCACTCAAATAGCTAGCTAATCTGGGTATATTCCTGTTTGATGTGAGATTATCTCGTCTGTGGGGTTATTTAGGAAACAGGTTGCTTCCAGACTGCTCTGCTGTCCCCCAGAAACTCAAGAGTCTTCTGTCCTCAGGCCTCAAAAGGGTAAAGAGAAAGCAAGAGGCAGGCTCCTGTGATTCTTAACTAACTTCACCTAGACACGTTTCACTCACTTTACTTTCATCTTCACTTTCATTGGAGACAGGTCTTATTACCACCACAGAAAGGGTCTAGGTAATGTCACCTCTAGCTGAGAAGCCACTTCCCAATGAGAGCTGTATAACATGAAAAGGGGAAAAAGATTTTGTTGGAAATCAACATGTTGCATCCTCCATAAAAGTAACCAGGAAAGTTAAAAGAAGCTTCCCAGCTTGAACAGAGTTAACCAATCTCAACTTTGTACAAAGCTTAGCACTCACCAAGTCTGAACTCTGACTCTAAATTTTCTCTCTGATATGAAATTGTAATAAAGTGAAACATAGATAATACATAGCACCATTAAGATTCTCTTAATTGGGAGTTGTTCTGGACAGCAGACTGTCACTCAGTGGATAGACATGTACTTCTTCATTTTGCTATTATATTTGCCAAACTAGAACTTACCCTATATAGTAATAGAATACAGTACACAGTAACAGTACACTAATTAATTAATGTAGTTGATATACAGGTATTGTTTATGAGTTACAATGTATTGACCAATGCCACAGAATTTGCAAATAAAACAATCTATCACATAGATTATAGTTTATAAGATTAAGATAGTTTGAATTTAACTACAAGTTCATTAAAACTTCATTTAAATAAATATTGCATATATAGTAATATGTACATTTGGGTAATTTTTATTGAATTCTACATACACACATTTCTGTTTTGATTTTATTATTTTAATGTTTGGATGTATTATATATTTATATGTTTTGTTATACACTTGTTCTTATAACTTTCCTCATTATTACTATCTTAATGCTTTTATACTCCACCTTACTATTACTCTCTCTGCTATCAATTAAATTCATTAAATATTACGAGTGGGCAGATTTTTAGTAGAAATACTTTGAGATAATTTGAAATCCACTAGGATTTTGGCTTCTAAACTACAGTATGGAAAATGGTAAATAGACTGCTAAGGAGAGACATAGCAAAAACTCATTAAAAACGTTAATTAGCAAGCTGAATCTTTCTGACATACCCACTTCACTAATCTGCTAGCTAAACACATCATAAAAATGTGCTTGCGTTGGAAGTGAGCAAATATCCAGAGGAAGGTTGTTGTGAATTTCCAGATTACTTTCAATTAACTGGATGCAGAACGATCTAGAATATGAACGGTTGTGTTATTGACATTGTATCGTAAGTCCCTAAATGAGCCACAGGGCCCAGTCGCTGTTCCTGAGGCAGTACGACTGCTTCTGTTTCTTCTCACCCGTCTCCTTACCCTCTTTCTACAGAACCATTTATTTAGTGTACAGGTTCTGGTACTTTTATTACATCAGCCTTCACATTTTTATTTTTTATTTTTTTTAAAGATTTTATTTATTTATTTGACACAGAGAGAGAGAGAGAGAGAGAGCACAAGCGGGAGAGCTGGAGATGGAGAAGCAGGCTTCCCGCTGAGCAGGGAGCCTGACATGGAGCTCCATCCCAGGACCCTGGGACCATGACCTGAGCTGAAGGCAGACGCTTAATGACTGAGCCACCCAGGCGCCCCCATCCTTCATATTTTTTAAAAAAGATTTATTTATTTATTTATTTATTTATTTATTTATTTATTTATTTATTTTAGAGAGAGAGAGAGAGAGAGCTGAGCAGAGGGAGGGGCAGAGGGAGAGAGAGAATCTTAATCAGGCTCCACACTCCACACTCAGTGGGGAGCCTGACACGGGACTCAATCTCATGACCCCGAGATCATGACCTGAGCCAAAATTAAGAGTAGGACAGTTAACTGACTGAGCCACCCAAGTGCCCCTCACGTTTTGTTTTTTATTGCATCCACATTATTACAAATTTTACATTATTACATATTACAAATTTTATCTCTTCTACTAGATAGAAAGTTCTGTGAAGTCAGGGATTAAATTTTTTCTTGTTACCAGAAATCTGTTTTGGAAAGTGTTGAATCTGAGAATAAGTATAGATGTTGCACTAGGCCTTTAAAACTTTGTTCAGGAGGTGGAAGATGGTATCTGGCTCCCAGATAGGTCTTCCTTGCATGTGTGTGTGTGAAAGAGTGTATGGAGGGAGTTATATCTTCCTAAAATAAATTAGATGAATTTCTTTATTTTTAATTTCTTAAAAAATTGATATAAAGTATAAAGAAGATAATGATAAATAATTTAATATTCTCTAAGTTGGGAATCCCAAGGTTTAGACAGTGAAGATGGCAACTCATAGGTTTTTAGTCAGTCTCTAGCCACAAATCTAAATCTTTATTATTAGTAAATCTAAATTTTTACTTTATTAATAGTGAAGTTTATATCTTAAGTTTATATGTCCATCTTCTGTTTTATTTCTTTCTATCTCCCTGTCTCTCTCTATATATAAAAAATAAAGAAATTCATCTAATGTATTTTAGGAAGATAAAGCTGCTTTATATATATATATATATATAAAACCAATGCCTTAAAACTTTTAACTGTTTAGTGAATTTTCCTCAAATCTTGAAAAAAAATGAGACATAGAATGGTCTGAAACAACACTAGTGGATGACTTAAAATTTTAATTTTAGTAAATTGAAGGACAGGACCTTTACAGCAGCAAGTCATATGAGATCATGGGCTCCACTTTCTGGAGTTAGGAGATTGATATTTGACAGGGCACATGAGCACCTTAGTAACTAAAACTATGATGAACTTTGTAGCTGACCATGACCATTTATGCAAATATTTTTATTAAGTTGGCATTGTGGAAAGAAGCAAGGATTTATAGAGAAGAAAGAAGACTCCTAACAAAGCATTTTCTATACTGAAGATTAGAAATATGTATTGCAAGATTTAGCCTAGTTGTTCAGGAAGTTGTGAAGACTGAAATTTAGACTGCAAAGAGCTAAATTCCAGGTGGACCACAGGACACTATGGTGTGCATTTCCTGCAGTGCAGTGCTGGACGAGATACCTCAACTTCAGTCCATGAGTGTGATGTTCTTAGGTCAGGGAGGAAACCTCAGAAGAGCTTTTCTCCACCATCTATCTGGCCTATCCTTGGACACAACTGTCACCTGATCAATGAGGTCCCAATATTGTCATATTATGTGAATTACAGAATCTCTGAGTATAGGTTTAGATTTAAAATATTTGCTATGTGATTACTTCCTTAATTTGAAGCATGCCAGTCTATGCCCAACACCCCTAGATTTCTACCTGACATTCTGTCAATTTGATGCCGCAGGAAATGGCAATCTGTTGGTTTGACCACCTTTCCCTCACTGACAGATGAATAATATTCCATTGTATGCATTTACTACATTTGCTTTATCCTTTCATCCATTGATGAGCATTTGTGTTCTTATCATGTCTTGGCTATTGTAAACAATGCTGCAATGAACAAGGGGGTGCAGATATCTCTTAGAGATGATGATTTCATTTCCTTTGGATAAACAGCCAGAAGTGGGATGGCTGCATCCTACAGTAGTTCTATTTTTAATTTGTTTAAGAAACGTCCATAACTGTTTTTCATAGTGGCCAAATCAATTTATATTCCCACCAACAGTGCACTAAGTTCCCTTTTCTCCACATGTTCAACAACACTTTTTATCTCTTGTCTTTTGATAATAGACATACTAACATGTGTGAGGTGATATCTCATTGGGCTTTTGATTTTTACTGATGATTAGTGATACTGAGCATCTTTTCACGTACTAAGGAGACAAATTCATAAATACATTTCTAAGGCTGATGTCCAAAAGATTACTGCCAATGTTTTCTTTTAGGAGTTTTATTGTTTCAGGTTTCACATTTGGGTCTTTGTGTATTTGTAATTTTAACCTCTTTTCAACTTTGTTGAAATTTTTCTCTGCTATCTGATAAGTACCCAAATTATTTGTTATATAACATATGGCCATTTGGGTGTTTTATCTATCATCTATCTGTCATTTATTCATTCATTCATTCATTCATTCATCTATTTATCGATTTATTTATTTAACTTTCTTCCCTATATGTCATGAATGCTGTTTCCCTTTATCCACTAGATTGCCTTATGTATTTATATTAGTTATTTTAAATACAAATGTGGTAATTCCAAGATCTATGTTATCTATTCTATTGACTGTTTCCTTTCTTGATGATGAGCCATGGTGTTTTGCTTCTTTTGTGCTTTGTAATTATATTTTTTCACTTGAGTGCCAGGTATTTTGGAACTTAAGTAGATAATATCTGTGTGCAAAAATTTCAGGTATTCTCTTCTGTCATAGAGAAGAAAGAAGACTCCTAACAAAGCATTTTGTTAGGAGAAGACTCCTAACAAAGCATTGAATCCTATATGAGGCAGTCAAGTTCATGCTGAAATAGCTCTATTCACTATTATTATTATCAGCATCAACAACACCAACAGTTGGCTTAGGTTAGATTCAGGTCGTTTATTGCATATTTCAAATTATTTGAATTCAGGACGAGAAACTTCTATTTTTGCTGGATATCTTATTTCATTTAGCTTTTCTTGCCTTCATCTTCCTGCTAGTCCTGGGCAATTACAAACCAGGAGAGATCTCTCTCTCAGTTCTCCTGCTTCTCTTCCACATGTAGATATCCAGGATTTAATACTCACTATAAGATTCAGAGAGACATTTCCTGTTACTAATGGGCCCCAAGACTGGTATTTAGCAAAGTCTGTCACCTCTCCTACTATTTCCGCACCTGTAGAGGGCTGCTGGTTTGGATTAAGTAAAAATTTAAAGTGTCTATGGTGTTTATCTCAGTTTTCTAGCTTACCACAATAGTTCTTCAGGTATGATATTTATACCTCACAGGGAGTTCTCTCTTGGGGTCCTTCTTTGCCTTCATTTTTCCCATGAGCACTTAGGGAAGACCAATGGAAAAAACTGTCTAATTTTTAAAGTCTTACCTTAAATCAATTACTCTAGAGAGTTTTTGCTCTTATGCTAGTTCTCACTTTGCCATTAAAAGGGTCATTAGCTTTCTCATCTGATTTCTTCTTACACAGATCTTTTTTTCTTCTCTCTGTTGCTCCATCAAAGATAAAAGCAGCTATGGGCCTCTTTGTTGACAAGACGTATTCATCGAATTGCACATTAGTTCATTGGTGTTCTTTGTGGCATGAGCTCTCTTACATGCTTTAAAAATGGTTCTGTTGGTTTTCTACCTTGTTTGCATTGTTAGAAAGCATTCATAGTTCTCTTATGACTTCCTACATAATAGCAGGATGTGAACTTTCTCTTGGCTTCATTTGTGACGAAATTCTAAAGATTATGTTGCAATTCACTAATGTGCTTTGTGTAGTCTATTGTTTCTCAAATTCCTAATTGTATGTATTATATAAATTTTATCCAAGATTTCTAATTTTTCAAAATGTATTTACCTACCACTGCTCATATCTGTATAAATTTTTGATTAATAAATTCAGTCTATAAGTTTTTAAGACAAATATCTTTAATTTTACCTCCACAAACATCTTCAATAATCTTAATATATTTTTCAAATTGTTAAGTAACATTATTATTGTCTGTTGTGAATTTATATTTTAATTATAGAATCCATTAGCTATCTTTCTTAGAATTAGGTTTTGCTCTTATTTATAGATTTTTTTTCCCTTTCTCATTATTTTAAATTTCTGTCTCCTTAGCATTAGCTACTCTCCCCTCTCCCTCCCTCCCTTCCTCCCTCCCTCTGGTGTTCTCCCTTAAATTTAGCTTGTGAGCCTGGATCCAGTTTTTCATCTGTGTATGAAGTGTATTTAGTATTTATTATGCTGCAAGAGCCAAATTTCTGGCCACCTTTGCACATGTGGTACTGACGCCTCTCTAGACAGTGGCATAAGTGTGCTCATTAGTTTTTTTAATTCTTCTTTTGTTGTTGTCGATATTCATCTGTTTTTATGAGCCTGGATTTGTAACTTTATTTTATGTGTTATCCATCATTGTAATATATTGACAGCAAAAATGATTATCAATGGGTGAATTCATAGCACTACTTTGGACGCACTAACTATTCTTCTTCTTCTTCTTTTTTTTTACCATCCTTCTTTTAACTGTATTTTTTCCAAGAAGCTCAATAGAAATTTTCTTAACACTATATATATATATATATATATATATATATATATATATATATGGCAGCCACAGAGTCTGAGCATAATAAACCATAATGCTATAATGTCATAAAAAGGTCAAGGCTCATGGAAAAGCAGACTAAATAAATGCTGATTACACAAAACGTTTGCTTTTCTCTCTGACTTTTTCTTCACTATGGTCATATGCAAGGCCATGTGGGCAAAAAGTGATAGTTAATTTCTTTACTTTGCATTTAGACTTTTGACTCAATGCTGCTCCAGTGTCTCCTAGATAATTTAGAAAACTTTTGCTTTGTAACTCTGGCGAAACGGGCATTTTAATTTTCTGAGGCTTTCATTAGTTAGAGGCAGCAATTTAGGAATACCCACGGATAACCTATGAAACAGTTAAATGCTAGTGTGAGATATTGAAACAAAAAACCTTAAAAAGATGTATAGAAAAGTAACATTTACCAAAATAATTCAAATCTCCTACTTATACACAAATGCTTTCTTGAGCTTTGGTTGCTTTGATTTTCACACCAAATCTTACACTATTTACTGAATTGAATTTCTGAATATGTCAGCATTTTTATTCACTAGATGATGAAATAACTAAAAAAAAATTGAGCTAGTAAGTTGTATAAAAATTCAGATATCTTACAAATCTTTAGAAAAGGTGACATGTGTTTCCAGTATATAGTAGTGAAAATTTATAGCCTACAAGTAGGGAAACTACAAAAAACCCAAGAAGGTAAATAAAAATCATAATACAAAAGAGCTAAAATGTACATTTAACATTTAAGTAAATAAAAATCATAATACAAAAGAGCTAAAGTGTACATTTAACATTTAAGTAAATAGAAATCATAATACAAAAGAGTTAAATGTACATTTAACAAGTGAGAAAACTAATAATACAGACTTCTCAGCATCCTCATTTTTTCCTTTATTTCATCTACTCTGAAAAACAAAAGAAGATAACATCAACATTTTAGACTTTATTCTCTAATACCTACTCAAATTTGTTTATTGCTCATTAGCATTCAGCTGAATTTCATGCCAACTAAAATCTAAATCATGCTTAAAAATCAGGGAAATGCACTCTAGAATTAATTTTATAAATTAAAACCAAATATCATAGTTTTAAAAATATAGAAGAAAAATGCAAAAAAAGTACTTCCATTTTTGTTCTGGAGTGAATTTAAAATATAACACATTCTATTTTATATTAAAACACCAAAATTAGGTATTATGGGATATTGCTGTGGTAGCAGTCCCCGGTTTTTCGTACCCTTGTCTGTCCGTACACTTGTACAGTCCTCTCCTACTCTGATCCTAGGGTTGCCTGTGTGACTTGTTTTGGCCAATGTGACAGTAACAAATCCACTAGGAGCAGAAACTTTAAGCTTGCTCACTGGGGCTTGCTGTCTTGATACTTACCACTTCTTCCACCAGGTGTAAACAGCCCAGCTAATCTGCTGGAGACTGAGAGACATTTTTGAGAAGAAACAAAATCTATATTCCTGTCCAAAATAAAATATCCTTTATCCCACTGGGCATGAATGATCAAAAAAAGATCGTTGGTAGAGTACCTAGTATATACCCTAAATTGGGCTAAATGCATATTCAAATATTCATCATTCTGGAATTTTTAGTGCCAGGAAAATAATAAAATGGGCCTTAAGATACATACAATATTTGGGGAGAAAGAGGAAGCACACAATGCAACTGGATGAAAAAGCAGAGTATAAAAGCTAATAGATTCTTAAATTCCACATATGAGTGAAATCATATGATATTTGTCTTCCTCTGAATGACTTATTTCACTTAGCATAATACACTGTAGCTCAATTCACCACTCTAGTGGTTGCAAATGACAAGATTATATTCTTTTTGATGACTGAGTAATATCCCATGGTATATATACACCACTTCTTTTCCCATTCATCTGTTGATGAACACTTGGGCTCTTTCCATATTTTGGCTATTGTGGACATTGCTGCTATAAACATTGGGGTGTAGCTGCCCCTTTGAATGACTATGTTTGTATCCTTTGGATAAATACCTAGTAGTGCAATTGCTGGATTGTAGGGTAGCTCTATTTTTAACTTCTTGAGGAACCTCCATACAGTTTTCCAGAGTGGCTGCACCAGATTGCATTCCCACCAACAGTGTAAGAGAGTTCCTCTTTCTCTGCATCCTCATCAACATCTGTCATTTCCTGACTTGTTAATTTTAGCCATTCTGACAGGTGTGAGGTGGTATCTCATTGTGGTTTTTAATTTTATTTCCCTGATGCCAGGGATACTGAACATTTTTTCATAGGGGAAGGGAAGGAAAAATAAGATAAAGACAGGGAGGCAAACCACAGGAGACTCTTAACTCTAAGAAACAAAGTGAAGGTTGTTGGAGGGGAGGTGGGTGGGGGAATGGGATAAGTGGGTGATGGGCATTAAAGAGGGCACTGGATGTAATGAGCGCTGGGTGTTATATGCAAATGATGAATCACTAAATTCTACCCCTGAAATTAATAATACACTATACGTTAAATTGAATTTAAATATTTTTTTAAATGCTAATAGATTCATTGTAGATGCAGTGTAGGTAACAATAGCAAAAGGATAGGATATCTCACATATCTTTGTCTCCAAAAAACAGGTAAGAGGATAGATCAAATAATGAACATTAAAACAATTCATGGGGTAACTGGGTGATAGGAAGTAAGGAGGGCACTTGGAGCGAGTACTGGGTGTCATGGTAACCGATAAATCACTAAATTCTACTTCTGAAACTAATAATGCACTGTATGTTAATTAAATTGAATTTAAATTTAAAAATATGAAAAATAAATAAATAAATAAAATAATTCAACAAAGCTCAACTTCATCCCTCCCAGGTAAAAACAAAATGGTTTTAAAAGTAATAATATTCATGATTGCTATATTTTATATGCCACTTTGGTACTATAAAAATTACTTTATACATCTACATTGTACCAAAATTATATATTACACAAATAGAAAAACTATATTTTGATCAAAAATATAATCTGTTCAAAGTTCAGAGAAACTTCACTTACTTTGATAATTATAAGAATGGAGGATACTGAGAAACATTATCTGATCAATCATTTGTGTTTTTAATGAGTCATTTAAATAATAGAAATGATAGTTCTCATGAAAATACAAATAAATCATAAAGGAATATATATTGGTGCTGAAATGGGCATTACAGGTTGTCTGGTTTCATAATATCATCTTTCATACACAGAAACTACAGCATAGAGAATATTGGTGGATTTTTCAAGTTTGTATTCAAATAGTGGCAGAGTTTGTCTGCTTACTTCCATCAAATTTTGTTTCAGATTTCTTTAATGTATAAACTTTTAGTAGCCTGAAATCTGAGCAAAGCCCTTTAGAATTTGAGTGTAATGCCCTAATCTCTGTAATTTAACTGTTTCAATATTTTTAAATGGCCTTTAGACCCCAGAAATAGATTTCAAGGCAGAAGGAGACACTTTATTTTAGACCAACAACTTAATGTCTCTTGGCTTTCATAGACCTGATGAGTCCTCATATTGCAAGTTGGCTTAAATGCAACATTTAAATGAATGGACAGAAGAAGCTAGCCAACTGCTGGTAAAATATCTGCTTTTGCTTTTGGCATTCCTCCTGCAGTTTTTATGCCTGCTTAGTGCCTCTGAGGTCTGAGTGACAATGACCCAGACTTTTCTAAACCAGTAAAAGAAATTCATGTTTTATAATGAGAGAGCCCAAGTGCTCTCACATAGGATTGTTCAAGTCCTACTGCTTGCTTTCGTTGTGGCTTTGGTGAACCAGTTTTATGTGTCAGTATATTATCTGTAAACACAGCAGTAGAGAGAGCAAAGACAACACTTATCCAGCACCACAGCTGCAGCAAGAGAAATTCTTTGGACAACAAATGTACTTGTAGCTTAAGTACGTGTGTTAGAAATGGAAAGGCATTAATTCTACCTTATGGTTTTTAAGCAAAGTTGACCAGATGTTCTACTTTGGCTGATTACTTTATTTAGTTAAATATCCTTGTAACTTGATTGTTTCTAAATGTTTATTTACTCCTATTTTTTGTTAATCTACTTAATGCTTTATATTTGAAATGAAATATTATTAGTTACTATATTCTAGTTTATATTTTTATTTTCCACCTGCTATTTGTCTAGTAATCATCATGAAATCAAAGGGTGTTTTGGGTGGAGTTTTTTGTTCCTTTGTTTGTTCTGTTTTGTTGTAAATGAGATGCTTTTAAAAAATTACTGAGTAAGTTATGTCTAATTTCTGATAGCGCATATTAGGCAAGTCTAGAATTTAAAACTGTATAGCTCTTTATAGACAAATCTTTCTCTTTACTTAAAAAACTGACTACTCTCAGGAAGTGGAACTTTCTGTCAATATTTGTTAAATCAGACTATAAGCAAAAATACTTATAAATAATAAATAAATCAGACTACTTATAAAAAATAAAGTATAAAATACTTATTAAAAAATAAATCAAACTATAAGCAAAGATAGAGAAGTTGACATTGGAATTGTTAAACTGAGTGAAATCACCAAATGAACATTCTCATTTATTTATTTTGTTTAAACAAAATAGATGTTTCCCCCATGTCCAAAACAAAACAAACAAACAAAAGCAGAGCAAAAAAGGGCATGTTGACAAAATATGTCATCTGTTAAAATAAGTTGTTTCAGTGGTTTTCAAAAATTAAAGCAACCAAAATGCATATGTCATCTCTTGAAAAGGTAAACAAAGTTTCATGTTATTTCAGCAGTAAACTATTTATTTAAATTAAGATATGTTTATAAAGTGCAACATTAGTCATAGAGCTGACACACTTGGATCTATACTTATTTTTCCATGATCACAATAAACAAAGTGAGAACTACAGAGATATACACACACATTAAATGAGTGTACATTATATGGTTCCAAATTTAAGCGTAGAACACTAAAGATTAACAATGAAATACATAGATCAACTTCACGATATATTTCAAATTCCTTAGTATACTCCCTATGTAGTTTGTAAATTTCAACATTATCTCTTATCATATTAATGAAACTTATAATGCCTTTTGAACCATAGTGAAATGACAAGACAGACATAAATAATACAGTGACTAAGATAAATGTATATTAAATTAAGTCAATGGCAAGGAAAAAAAGGAAAACACTGAAAATTATACACTTCTCTAGTTTTGAAGCTGTAGTATTTTTTCTCCAAAGCAAAGTTATTTATAGCTGTCAAGTTATTTATAGCTGTCAAGCTTTTTTTCTTTGATTATTTTATTTAATTTAATGTTATCTAATTCACACCAAATATGCTTTAGCATATGTACTCACTTCAATAATAGGAGCCAAAAGACAAAGACTCTCATTTACAAAATTTATCAATAGAAATTAAACATGTTTAACAAAGAAACAATGAGTGAAAAAAAGTAAGTACATAGCTAATACTCTCTGAGCTGGCTAAATAGCAAAAATATCTTTCTATAAACTTTTACTGTACATGGATTCCATTAATTTCTGCATAACAAGCCTGTATCACTATATGTTGGTATATATTAAATAATGAGTAAAGCAAAGGAAAAGATCTGGAAGTTTAGGTACCAAATAAACAGTTTTCTTTTGGTAGTGGAAAGCTAGGTATTTTTACCATTTTATTTATACTTATCTATATTATCTTATTTTTTTCTGATAAACATGCATTAGTTTTATAATTTAAAAGGCCTGTTTCCAATTTATTTATTTATTTTTTAAAGATCTTATTTATTTTTTAAAGATTTTATTTATTTATTTGAGAAAGAGAGCACAAGTGGGCAAAGGGGCAGAGGGAGAGGAAGAAACAGACTCCCCGTTGAGCAGGGAGCACTGTGGAGGGTTGGGGGGGGCTGGATCCCAGGACCCTGGGATTATGACCCCAGCAGAAGGCAGGCACTTAAACAACTGAGCCACCAGGTGCCCCTCTATTTCCAATTTAGAAGAAACATGAAGTGAGCATCTTTTAATCTTTAAAATAATGTTCATTGAATTATTGACCCAGTCAAAATCGAGCTAAGATATACTTAACACTAATGTTTAATGAGGTTGAAATAAGAGGCTAATTATATGAGGTATCTATCATAAATTTATGTCCATTTGTGAAGACTTTCTAAATTTTTAGATAAATTCAAATTTTTACAAATTAAATTATGTTTTACTCTTCAGTCACAAGAACAATTTGGAGTTGCTTTCTCTTAATTTCTTCTTGGTAAAAAGTTGACAATGGATATTAACATTTTGACTGTTTCTGAGTTTCCCTTCTTTGCCTTACTATCTCTTTGTACTACTTAGAATGTCTCCTTCTTCAAGAAATTGAGGACTTTACTAAGTGGCTTCAACAAAAGTATTATATTATCTCAAGATAACAAAATATTTGAAGGCATGTGACTCATTCTTTTTTAAATATTTTTATTGAGGTATAATTGATAAATAAAAAAAACTGCACATATTTAATATACAGAATTCCATGAGTTTGGACATATGCAAACAACCAGTGACACCATCACCATGATCAAGGTAAAAAGTATATTCATCACCTCCAAACTGTATTTCCTCATGCCCCCCACCTAACAACATGAAATCTACCCTTTTTACCATTTTGTAGTGCATCATACAGTATTAACGATATCATAGACACTATGTTGTATCCAGGTCTCTAGAACTTATTCATCTTGCGTGACTGAGTGATTCAGGGCTACAAAGACAACAGCTCATGATTTCTGTGGCTTTTCCCACATCTATACTGCAACATCAGTCATCCTATTCGTATTCAACACAGGAAGAAGGGGAAAAGGGATGACACCGGCAAAATCACAACCTTGTATCAGGAAAGTAAAAGCTTTCCTTGAAGATATCCAGCAGTTTTGCTTTTGTTTTCTACAGTAAAAATTGTTTTATTGGTCATTCCTAGCAGCAATAGAGACAGGGAGGTAAATTTTTGGCTTTTCCAGTCTCTAGAGTGAAGTTGGCAAAGGAAAAGCCATTTGAGTGAGAAGGTGTATTGAGTTAGCCAACTATTTCTCTAAAGTTGCATTTCTTATTTCTTCCTTAAATTTTATTTATTTCTTAAATTTTGCTTTCTCTAGGTTTTTTCATCAGTTCTCATGTGGTACAACATCCACTCCTTAAGCAATCTCTCACATAATCATCTACCTAATGTTACCTTTTCCCAAAACCATACCTCACCTCTGAGTTCTATATCCATATGCACGTATACTACCAACCAGATTTCGTCCTCTAAATAGTATATATATTAGGTGTACCAGATAACTCAGTGTGCCCTATTTTGAACAACTGCTAACAAAGAACCATCCCCCATGTACACAACAACTACAACAACCAATAGCAACCACCACCCATAGACAATAAATCAATCTAATCCATGTGCATTATTAGGTCAAAGTTAGAAATCCAAGCTTTGACATTGACTCTTCTACGCTCCTTACCACTCATCATGACCTACTTATCAAACCTCTCAAGCTATTATTTGACTCTGTCCTTTGTTCCCTGTTACAGATATAATTACATTAATTTAGTTTCTTGTTTTCTGACGGTTGAACTATTGCAAAATCCTCTTGGCTTCAAACCTCCAGCATCTCTATTCTCCAACACCTCTCTGAATAATACCATGCATGTTATTTTCAAACTATAAAAGGCTAATAATGTTACTCTCTGTTGATGATCTTTTCTTTGATTCCCAGTACAAATGCCTCAAAAGTCATTTACTACCCCTTTTTCTCACCTATCCCCTTCATTGTTCTGGACATACTAAACTATTTGCAATTATATGCAAGTTTGTACAAACTGTAATACACAACTGGGCATGGACTCTAATCATCCATCTGCCTGTGAATTCTGATTTAATCTGTATGAACCAAATACGTGACATTTGTCTTTTTTTTTTTTTTTTTTTACATCATTTTCTCCATGATGGTTATAACTATCTACCCTACTTGGTAGCATTCCATCATGCCATGCTTTTTATTATGGAACTGATTCATTTAATTACACTCTGTTTTTTGTACTAGAATGTGAGCATCTTGGTGGCAGTAAATCTTGTTTCCCTCTGAATCTTCAGTTCAATAGGACTGATGCCTTTATTAAAAAAAAAGAGAGAGAGAGAGACATCAGGTGTGCTCTCTTCCCCTCTCTGTCTCTCTTTTTATCTCTCTCTCTGTACATGCACAGAAGAAAAACTATGTGATGACACAGAGAAAATGTACCATCTGTAAGTCAGAAAAAGAGCCCTCACCAGACACTAACCTTGCTGGCAACTTGATCTTGGACTTCCAGTCTCCAGAATTTGAAGAAAATAAATTTCTGTTGTTTTAGCCATCCAGTCTGCATTATTTTGTTATGTCAGCCTGAGCAGACTAATATAATTTGTGAATCAATTGTCCATTTAACTTTATTTAATGAATAGTGCAGATTGTGTTAGTAAAATTCATCAAAGACCTGCTTTCTAATGAGAAAGCAAAATACACCACGACTGAGTTTATAGCAATTACAACATAAAGAGACTTGCATTACATCTATACTGCAAGTTTAGCAAATTGTCAGGTTATGGGGTAAAAATTATTGGGTCTGAATAGTTTAATTCAAAGTTAAATTCAGAAGACACAATGTAAATTTAATTTCTGGAATCAAAAAATTTTTTGTAACATTTTGTTTTCTCTAAGTGTCTTATAATGCAAAGGCCTCAAACAGACTAAATTTATCAGTAATTCTTGTTCACACTGTAGGGGTTTTTCTTTTGTGAAATAGAGACTGATAATATGCTTTATGTAAATTACTCTAAATTTAAATACAGTTGATTACTTATTAAATTACTATTTTATACAACCATAAATCTACAGTTAAACTCTGTATATAATGAATTTGAAAGTAAATAATATTGCTATCTGTATTGACTTTTATCCTCCTTTATAGGTATAATATATTTTAATTATATTTATTAACAAAAACAAAAGCACAATGAATTGAACAAGTAAAAAAATTCTTAACAAATCTATACACTAGGATAATAAGGGATTTAAAAAGATTCCATTGAGAAAGAAAAAGAAGATTAAAATTTTGCAACATTTTCTCTATGTGGAAAATTACTTGAGGTGCATTTTTATGGTTATTATTATTGCTTGAAAATTTTTTAAAAAGCTTAAAGAAATTTGACAATTAGGTGCTAGAATTTTAGTAAAATTCCTGGGATTGGATCTAGACTCTGCTGCTTATTTTCTTTATGACTTTGGGCAATTTATTTAACCTCTCTGAACTTCAATTTCTTGCCCTGCAAAAAAGGAACAATTATAGGACTCACCTTCTAAGGCTGATATAAAAATTGCATGAGCTAACATGTAAAATGCTTGGCATAATGCCTAACATCTAATAAACCCTCAATGAGATCTGGCTATCTGATAATGTTAGTAGATATTCATAACCCATTTTGTATTTGATATTCAACAAAACTTGACACATTTACATTGGACAAATAAAGGCATACCTACCTGATATATAATAAATTTCAGAGATCTATCTAATTCACTCTACCACTTATGGTCACCTGGAGTTTTGAACTTTTGACCCCTAATAAAAGAGGTTTCACCTATATAACTACAAGAGTATACAACACCTTTCTGATATTCTGTGAGGAGCAAAGAGTTTGTTATTTTTTACCAAGATGGAAAATGTTTCTGCAATACAGAGTTTCTGTATAATACAGAGAAGTCATTGAAGTAAACAGGTAATTACCAGGTTGTTTTGTTTTACCAATTTATTTTCTTAAACACGTATACACACACAAACATACAGATTCAATATCCCCCAGAATAAACAGCCAACAGGTGAAGAATCACAGAACAGTTTAAAAATTAGTAAAAAGATACATAAAGTCACATGTTCTTAAAGGGAAAGCTCCAAGAGCAAATGTCATTTGTGCTCCAATGAAATACTTAGTTTATTTTCTTCTTAATATGTGCAAACACTTTTTTTTTAATGTTTTATTTATTTATTCATGAGAATCAGAGAGAGAGAGAGAGAGAGGCAGAGGGAGAAGCAGGCTCCCCACTGAGCAGGGAGCCCAATGCGGGGCTCGATCCCAGGACCCTGGGATCATGACCTGAGCCGAAGGCAGACGCTTAACCATCTGAGCCACGCAGGTGCCCCTGTGCAAACACTTTCTAATTTGACAATCTAAGAGATGTTTTGGGATTCATAAAACAGTAAGGTGGTTTAGGGATTAATATAAACAGAAACTTCTAATTTTTAAAAAATAACATATGAGTGCCTCAGTCAAGAACTAAAAAAATAATAATAATAGATAAAAAATGGCAACCATAGTGGTGAGGAAAAGATTATCATTATTGCTTTTCAACAGCAGTGGCCGTGTTTCAAGGTTGTCTGCTGCTTGCAGATTTGTTAGCTCCTTCATGGAATATGTCACAAGGGAGGTATTTTTGAAGCAATCACAGAATTGTGTGAAAAAACTCCATATGATGCATGAGTGTAATCTCCTCCTTGCAGATGTTAATTCCCTGCTTGCTGCAACTAGAAAGCAGGTGTCAACATATTTGTGAAGGCTCTTTCCTTCTGGACACCACACAGGCAAGTTGGGAAAGAATCCTATAACAAGCCACATGCCATTGATATGTGATAAATATTAATAGTTCAAAAGTCTTTCCAAATGCATGAGTGGTTTTAATAGTATTTAGTCTCCTTTAAGTTGAAAGCTGAAATGCAGTAATTGAAGCTGACCGTGTGCTCTGAGCTTGGAGGGGAAGATATTTCCTCATCATATGTTGTTTCTGATGAACACTCAACAAAGGCAAATCATAGATGCTTTCGACACTTTCAAAAGTGAATTCGGTGTCAAAACTAAAAAGTTGCTTTTTTTCATAGAACACTTATTTAATGAAAAAAATATCATGATAGGAAAAGAAAAACTGAAGAAAAAATTTCAATCTTCAAGGTCATATAGGATAACTTTGTAATCTGAAGATAGAAATAAGCAAAATGTATCTGAAGAAATATTAAAGCTAGAATCAGAAAAATAAAGTTTATATAGGACAAATAGCAAAAGTATGTATCAAAAATTTGTTTTTTTCTTAATAGAAATGAATTTTCAGGATCTATATAAACTTTCA
Source organism: Phoca vitulina (assembly GCF_004348235.1). Classification (NCBI taxonomy): domain Eukaryota; kingdom Metazoa; phylum Chordata; class Mammalia; order Carnivora; family Phocidae; genus Phoca; species Phoca vitulina. The sequence continues at coordinate 22,659,505 of NW_022589720.1, forward strand.
AACTGACATTTCATGGTAAACTATAGTACTTTTATAACTCAACAGATGAGGTTACCTACCTTAATATAATGATTATTCTATTTGAATAAATATGGACAAAAACGAGTTTTCTGAGTGTTGTGATGAAATTGTAATTGTCCAAATACTAACTTAAACACATTTTCCATGTACTAAGAACTTCTATTTGTATCTATTAGAATTGTAAATGTAAGAAGTAGAGAGGAATAATACTTATTTTTTAGCATGTATGTGACATATTTTATAAACTTCGGATATGTAAAATAATTTAATTTCTACAAAAACTCTAAAACGCTCTTTTTTTCCTTATTTGGCATGTAAGGACACTGAAGCACAGAGAAATCATGTAGCATTCCCAAGTAGTTACCTTGTGCCACATCTATTTGTCTCCAAACTGCCTTCTGTTTTTTGTGGGTTTGTGTGTGTGTGTTGTTGTTGTTGTTTGTTGTTGTTGTTGTTGTAATAAGAAAGTCCTAAAGATGGATAAATCAAAAGAAGAGTTGTGGGTTTTTTTGTTCGTTTGTTTGTTTGTTTGTTTTAGTTAAGGAAATGCACCCATCACTTGGAGTTGAGATAAGAACGGGAAAGAATAGGAGAGAAGCAGTGGAGGTATAAAAAAATAAAAGAAAAACAAAACAAAAAAAAACATAACCTTTTTTTATATCCTATTAAACCTGATTACCTACAAATGAAATAAGCCAGTATTTCTAAAAACCAAACAAAACCAAAAGTGTGGCTAGGAAAGAGGGCATTTGAATTAGCAATCATTTTGATTAGAGCTTAATCAGTTCCACACAGGTCAAATGAAACCAATCTGATTTTCGGATGGTAATGTTGAAAAATTGAGTAAAATAGTTATATCCACATCATACAATAATGAGATGAAGGCCTTATAATACAGTGAAGATCAAAGGTTAAATCCAGCTGTATTTTTATTTTTTTTCTCTCTCTCAAGTAATACTAAGTTCTTTAAAACTAGGAAGTTTGCTTTAAATAATTTCATAGAAAGAGGCAATGAGCTGAATGACTCCATTTACTCAACAAATATTGTTTAGCAGAGTTTGTTTCAGGTGCTTGAAACACTACAGTGAAGAAAACATTACAAAAAGGAAGAGGAAGAGCAGGAGGAAGGGAGAAGGAAGGGGAAAAAAAGAAAAAAGAAGAAAAAAGAAAACGTTCTTTCTTTTCCTTTTTTTCCTAGAACATTCTCTTTCCTTTTGTGGAGCTTGCATTTTATCAGTGGTAGACACACAATACACTGTTGGTACACTAAATAAGCATAATATTTGGTATGCTAGAAGGTAGAGCTTTGTCAAAAAAAAGAAAAAGCGGGGCGCCTGGGTGGCTCAGTCGGTTAAGCGACTGCCTTCGGCTCAGGTCATGATCCTGGAGTCCCGGGATCGAGTCCCGCATCGGGCTCCCTGCTGAGTGGGGAGTCTGCTTCTCCCTCTGACCGTCCCCCCTCTCATGCTCTCTCTCTCTCATTCTCTCTCTCAAATAAATAAATAAAAATGGCAAGGTTAAGTTATGCACAGGGATTGGAAGTGTCGTTATGCAGCTGACTCTGAACAACACGGGGATTAGGGGCACCAACCCCCACACAGTTGAAAATCCATGTATAACTTTTGACTCTCCAAAAACTTAACTGCTAATAGCCTTCTATTGGTTGGGAAACCTTACTGATAACATAAATAGTCGATTAACACATATTTTACATGTTATATATATTATATACTGTATTCTTACAATAAAATGAGCTAGAGAAAAGAAAATGTTATTAAGAAAATTGTAAGGAAAATACATTTACAGTACTGTACCATATTTATCAACACCATAAATTTATATATTAATTGAAAAAAGTCCCGGGGCGCCTGGGTGGCTCAGTTGGTTAGGTGACTGCCTTCGGCTCAGGTCATGATCCTGGAGTCCCTGGATTGGGTCCCACTACGGGCTGCCTGCTCGGTGGGGAGTCTGCTTCTCCCTCTGACCCTCCCCCCTCTCATGTGCTCTCTCTCATTCTCTCTCTCTCAAATAAATAAATAAAATCTTTTAAAAAAAAAAAAAGAAAAGAAAAGAAAAAAGTCCCCATATAAATGGACCCACACAGTTCAAATTTGTGTCATGTTTTGAAGGGTCGGAGTCATGGTGGGTCTCATAAAGAAGGGCACATCTGAGCCAATGCTTGGAGGTAAAAGAGTCATGAGAAAATCTGGGGAAATATTTTCCAGACAGATGGACCACCAGTGCAAATGCCCTAAAGTGGAAGCATGGCTGGCTTGTTCTAGGAACAGCAAGAATGCTGCTCCTACCACCCTTACCCCTGCATGACTTGAAGGAATGAGGTACAGGGAGAGCAACAGATGGGATTAGAAACTTGCTTGCTGAATCACATAGAGGCACCTGTAGCCAATGTAAAGACATTGCGTTTTTACTCATAGTTCAATAGGAACATATTGCAGGATTTTGAGAGAGAAGTGATATGATTTCAGATACCTTGAAAGAATCACTCTGGCTGCTTTGTTAAGAATAGACTGAAGGAGCACAAAGGTAGAACACAGAGAAGCAGGAAGCCACTGCAGTGATGTAGGTAATAGCAATGATGAGAGCTTAGATCAAAGTGATGCTCAGTGAGATTTCAGTAAGATAGTAAGAAATAGTTGGATCCTGTTAATATTTTAACAGCAGAGCCAGAAATGCTTCCAAATGTCTGGTATGAGGGGGAAATAAAGTGAAAAACAACACCAAGTACATGGCCTAAAAATGTGAGAAAAACAAAATTGTCATCAACTGAGACAGAAAACATGATAGGAAGAATAGATTTGGACGCAGACTATGAAGGGTACACTATTAGATATGTAGAATTTTAAATGTCTGGAGACACAAGTTGAGACATTTAGTATGCAGTTGGACAGATGAGTCTGGATTTCAAGTAAAACTTCTGGGCTAGGGATTATATTTGGGAATCACTGGCATATAAACCATGAGGCTAGATGAGGTAGCTTTTTAATCTGGAGCATATGGAACAAAGAGGATAAGATGAAATGATTATACTGAGTGTAGCTATCAGAAAACAAAATATGCAAGGAGCTCTCTATATTTAGCAAACTTTCACAAGTGCTCAGAGTTTAGTGAAAACACTAATATGCTTAGCTCCTGACTTTTGGTGTCAATGAAATGTAGTCATGCATTTTTATTTCTAAATGAAAAATAAATATCCTATTCTCAAGCAAGTTCATGCTATTGAATAGAGAGATTCAACCACAGGACAGTCAGTGGCAAGAAATCCTTTGGAAATCAATGTTCTATCCTTTATTAAAAACATAATCCTAGGGGCACCTGGGTGGCTCAGTTGTTGAGCATCTGCCTTCGGCTCAGGTCATGGTCCCAGGGTCCTGGGATCGAGCCCCGCATCGGGCTCCTTGTTCTGCGGGAAGCCTGCTTCTCCTTCTCCCACTCCCCCTGCTTGTGTTCCCTCTCTCGCTGTGTCTCTCGCTGTCAAATAAATAAATAAAATCTTTAAAAAAAAAAAAAAAACATAATCCTAGTAACAGAAATAGACTCCAGAAATGTACATATTTATAATATTAATAGGATTATTTGCACAATTTAAATTATAATGATTTAGCATATAGATCATTTACATGTCTAAGAAATTATCTGAAATTATTTTACATAACCAAATAAAAAGTAGAGTATCAGAAAGTTATGATTTACTAGGAAAATTGCCTTTGAGTATATAAACAAATTGCATACTTAATGTACAGGCAAATAATGAAATATCTTTCTAAACATTATAAGACAGATGCATTCATTTCTCAATAATAATAATGTGTTTACCATAGTCATTTATTCACTAATTTCAAAACAATTGTATTTAATATCAACTCTTTGTTATATTCTGTATTTAAAGTTTTAAAATTCCATTACAGATGAGAAATCTTGTGCAGAAATAATTACAAAACAAATTAGGATGTTATGAATTTTAAGGAAAGTAGGATGTAGAAGAAACCATACCCATAATTAGCCAATAAAAGAGAATGTTAGTCTCAAAGAGCTTAAGTTCATGAATTCATTTATTCCCAAGTGTATACTGATTACCAAACACATATCACATGCTATGCAAGGGGTTGAGTGTAAAGTAGTGAATAAAACAGATCTAATTCTTGTATTATTGATGGTTATACTTCATTTGGAAACTATATGTATATATAAGTGTATGTGTGTGTTTACAAATGTGTGTATATGATAACAAATGACGTAAATACTATGATGGAAAAATATCAAACTCCTTGCTCAAAAAGAGATTGAATGGATAATGTAGTCTTTTTGATCAGTGAAGCCTATTGCATGCCAGGGCCTATAGGGAGAAACAAACAAATTAACAAAACACAAGGTCTTTGGGAAAACACAAGGGATGGGAAGAAACAAACCAAGAGTTCAGTTTTGGAAAGGTACACTACAGAGACTTGTAAGGCATTAGAGAAATATTGAGGAGACCATAAGAAATGTGAAGTTGGCATACAGGATTGAAATAAAGTTGATATTCTTTTTTTCTATAGTGGTACTCTTAAAAACCAGGGTTAAAAGATAAGATTATCTGTTTTTTTTTTTTTTTTTTTAAAGATTTTATTTATTTATTTGACAGAGAGAGGCACAGCGAGAGAGGGAACACAAGCAGGGGGAGTGGGAGAGGGAGAAGCAGACTTCCCGCGGAGCAGGGAGCCTGATGCGGGGCTCGATCCCAGGACTCTGGGATCATGACCTGAGCCGAAGGCAGACGCTTAACGACTGAGCCACCCAGGCGCCCCAAGATTATCTGTTTTTAAAATGTGTTCCATAAACACGTATGTAGTGCTTAATAACTGTCAAGCAGTTGAATTGCAGTAGTGCACTCTGATATCTATAGAAAGATAGGGAACAGAAGGGACCCCCGCTTGAGTCTCAAGTGACACCAAAATTAGATGTCTATTCAAAGGGAAAAAAGTGGTAAAGGCATTAAGGAAAAAGAAATATCCTGGTATAAGGAGGGAGGTGAAGAATAAGGAGAGACAGAGGGAGAGAGAAGGATTGAGTTAAAGAGAAAAGAAAAAGACAATGTAGTGTTACAATACATAGGGAAAACAGATATTACTGTAGAAAAGAAATAAATGCTGGCAAAAAATCTAGTAAAGTATGGTAGAGTGAAATGTATAAAGTTTCCCTTGGCTTTGGCCTAATAGAAATCAATGGTGACTGCAAGAGTATTTGGTTTGAATGGTAGTAGCAGATGAAGATGCCAGGTTGGAATGGCTTAAAGATTGACTGGAATGTTACAAAATAGTGGCTTTATATGAAAATAACTCTGGAGTAGCTTGCAATGATGATGGTGGAACATAGGGCAGTATCTCTAGGCAGATGTGTGCCCAAAGAACATAACTGCTGTGGTACTCTAAACCACTGAATTCAGCAACAACAGATCTAATCAAAAAAACACGTTGCTTTTGCAATAAAATTCTACACATTTCATAATTCATTTATCAAGATGTATTTTCTGTTAAATATTATATTTGAACATGCATTGATTTTGTGTCTTTATTAGCATACAGCAATACTATCGTGTATTGTTTCATTGAGAAAGAGAATTATGTAAGATAAATGTCTTAATGCAATTAAATTCCTTACCTATATAACATGAATGATATTCAAATACTGTTCCATTCAATATGCTACTTCAATTTGTAGAGCAATATGAGAAAACACAGAAATAGCTTTGTCACTCTAGTCATTTTATTTTTCAAGGGAGAGAGCAAAGGTTATTAGAGAAATGGAAAATTTTAAATACAAGTTATTAATTATATTAGAGAAAGGCAAAGTTGGCTCTGTGTTTTATTAGAGAACAGATATTCTAAGTACATTGCACAAATATGATATTTTTATCAAAATCTAGTTCACTTTTTGCTTCATATTTCAAACATATAATTATATTCTTTTTAACCACTGAATAACATCACGATAATAATTCTATTATAGTGTATATTAATCATAATCCACTTTTGAATTAACAACCTGTCTCCATGGTGGTAGTTGTTATTTGTTTTGAGCATTTGCCTAAACCTTCATATGAACAATCTTTTAAAATATCATTCTTAATTAGATAAATGCTCATGGTTTCCTGAACAAGGGATTTTGTCAGTCTTTTTAAGGTAGCAACAGTTTATACCATTAATCATGGTGCAGAATCATATTTACCAGATCTATTATATTGGCATATCATACCTGTTAATCATGGCTTTAAAAGTCTAACTGTCTAACTGTGATATCAAAATGGTGAGTTTTTTCTGTTGGTTTTCAGGTATTTTGCCTAGTCTTTGGCCATGTTTCTTGTTTGTGTGTTTATTCATTGACTTGTTCGTTTGAATGCTAGTTATTGGTTATACAAAAATGTCAGTTTCTCAATAACATTTCTTTTCTCCAAATGAGGCTTACAACGTTTTTTTCTGTTAGGCTGTTAGTTTAGGGTCAAGTAATCTTACTCCATACAGAGACTGGGAATATTCAAGACTAGGATTATACTTTTGTGAAGAATGACCTATTGCTGATTTCTAGAACAGAGCAGTTTGTAATTGAAACTCGGAGATTTTACCCTTTCTCTTTGTCAGTCCATGAACTCCATTTTTGTGTCCCCAACTCCCTGAGCTCATAAAAAACAAACTTCATTTGGCTTTTAGTTTCTGAGTCTCCTTTTCTTAGCCTTTCCCCATGAGCCACTTAGAAACTGCAAATTACCTCAAGACACAGAGAGCATTGTTGCATGAGTTTCAGCTAATCTCATTGAACTTTCCTTCTTTCTGGGATTTTGACCCACGAAACTCTGGCTGACTTGGTAGTTTGAACATGTGTTCAAACATTTTATATTTTTAAATGAGCCTCAATTTTCCAGTTATTTCTTATTATTTCCTCTGAATCTATTGGTCTATGATAAACTGTCATTTCCAAAACATAAATTTTATTTATTTCTTCCTCATTTAGTTCTGCCAACTCAAATGTGATGCCTTGTGTTTCAATAAAACCCCACATCTCTGGGGCACCTGGGTGGCTCAGTTGGTTAAGCGACTGCCTTCGGCTCAGGTCATGATCCTAGAGTCCCGGGATCGGGCTCCCTGCTCAGCGGGGAGTCTGCTTCTCCCTCTGACCCTCCCCCCTCTCATGTGCTCGCTCTCTCTCTCTCTCTCTCATTCTCTCTCTTTCAAATAAATAAATAAAAAATCTTAAAATAAAAACACATCTCTTTCTTAATGTGTTTTACATTAACAAAAGTAGGCACATCTAGAAAATAACATAAATACACAAATACATATATACACACTTTGACTTACTCTTTTCCTTTCTTTACCATAATTTTAGCTCATCCTCAAAACAAGCAAAGTAGATTAACAAGTCCAGATTACACATCAAGGTATATACAAATATTTGTTTGAAAACAAAACACCTGTGTATTTTTTTTAAGACTTTATTTATTTATTTGACAGAGAGAGACACAGCGAGAGAGGGAACACAAGCAGGGGGAGTGGGAGAGGGAGAAGCAGGCTTCCCGCTGAGCAGGGAGCCCAATGCGGGGCTCGATCCCAGGACCCTGAGATCATGACCTGAGCCGAAGGCAGATGCTTAATGACTGAGCCACCCAGGCGCCCTGTCACCTGTGTATTTTTTTGATTTATGAAAATAATGATTTATAAAAAAAGATAAAGTCTTCCTAAAAATTTTTTGAGAAACACTACATTTTTTTCATGCTAAACTTCAAAATACAGTTTATAAATTATACCTTATAGCACATCTCAATTCACACTTGCCATGTTTCAAATTCTCATTAGCTGGGCACCTGGGTGGCACAGTCTGTTGGTTGTCTGACTCTTGGTTTTGGCTCCGGTCATGGTCTCAGAGTCATGAGATCAAGCCCTGCATCAGGCTCCATGCTCAGCATGGAGTGTGCTTGAGATTCTCTCTCCTTCTCCCTCTGCCCATCCCACTTGTGCTCATGCACTCTCTCTCACATAAATAGATCTTTAAAAAAAAAAAACAAAAACAAATTCTCACTAGCTACTTGTGGCCAACAGCCACCATATTTGAAAACACAGTCCTAGTTCCATTTTTAATATTATATTTATAATTAACGAGTATGGCAATCAATAAAATATGTATATCATTTAATATAACCTGGATATTTGTAAAGTACTTGATAAAGAAAAAAACATAGAAATCAAAAGGGAGAACATTCTAATGTCAAGATCTATTATGTACAATTTTTCCAGTTTATTTTCTTCCATATTAGTTATCTTTATTAGAATTAGGAAATATTGGTTCTTTTCACCAAGTACTCCTTATTTGTAAATCTAGATGTACTGCAGTTGAGGCATTTATTTCATTAAATTAAACAACCTGTAAAGGAATAGAGAATTACAATGCAATCACATCTTAGTTTAAATCCAATTTCTCACAGATTTTTGTCAAGGAGATAAGTTTCTAGACCACAGAGTTCTAGAAAACACTATAAAATTTGGGGGATCATAGGCCATATTATATTCATCTCTTTATCTCGAAGACATAAGATTGACTGGAATAGACAATTAGCTTACTTTCATAAAAATAAAAATACTTATTTTCTCAAGTTATTGTTAATATTTTCCAGGAATTTTTTTTTATTTTATTTTTCTGAATGGATACGATTGGACAATTTCTGATCTGATGTCTGCATTTGGAGAGATTCGGCAGCACATGCATGCATGGATGGTAATAATCTTTTATTACAGAATGGTTTCCAAAATGATCAGAGAAGGCAATAAAATTCTAATTTAATTCCAAAAATATCATTTGTTTTGGTACATTTGAATCATATAATCTATGCTTCATTTTATTTTGTGCCAGCAACAGCTTCCACTAAACTACATAATCATTTTTTCTAAGACATTCAGCTTTTCTGAACTAGTACATTTCATGAGAGGTGGGGTTTGAGGAAGAAGGAGAGATATATTGGGGAAGAAGTTTAAAAAATATTAAAATAGATATTTGTTTGATATAGGTTGCCATGAAATGATATTCAAAAGTTATAGTACCAGGTTTATTATCTTTGAAACATAGATTCATCATTTGTAAAATTAGGAAAATATTATGGAACATACAAGCAATTGTAACACCTACCAACATTTGAATACAAAGCTGAAACTGTTCTTGCTGGTGGATTTCTAGTTTCATTAAATCATAGGAAATGAGTTTTATGAACAATCCTCCAGATGGGCAAATGTTCACATGCCACATAACATTCACAGATTTATATGAAAAGCAATCTATAACCATATGCATATCAGAAATGAGAAAATGAATCTTCAAATATACATGGTTTGCCATTAGGTGTACAGCTGTATGAAATTGATGTTTTCCCTCCAGTGGGTTTACCTGATGCCCCCTTGCTTTTGTCAGCTAGGGTGAGTAATAGTGATTAACGTTTACAAGAAATTAAACTGCTAGACATAAACAGTGTTTTCTTTTTCTTTTTTTTTTTTTTTGCATTGGCAACATATGAGAATAACCTATGCATTTACAGTTTTATCTAAAATGAAACATTAATTTTTCATTACCTGCAATTCTCATACCCAGAAATACAAGCGTATTACAAAATCATATGTTTAACTTCATATAGTATCACATAATTTTTTTGCTTATTCTTTTGTGTAATAAAAGTGTCATTAAATATAAGAATAATATCTATCAAAAATATGTTGTTAAGGTTAAAATGTTTTAATCTCTTGCTTAATCAGAGATAATTTACTATCTGTGTGCTTTACAAAAATCTATTTCTTAATCTTTTGGTGGTAGCATAAATATAATACATATAATAGCATAAATAATGACAGCACAAATACTACCTACGATTTCCCTTCCCTCCCTCCCTCTCTCCCACTCCTGCTCTTTCTCCCTCCCCACTTTTCAGAATTTAATGATCACCTAATCTCCTCATGCATGTGGTTAATTGATAGAATGCAAAGATGTATAAGAGACAGCACATAACATTTTTTTTCTTCTTTTCTTTTATAATGAAATAAAGTTTGATAGAATACATTTAATATATAAAAACAATTTAACAGCTTGATTCAAGTCTCTGAAGGGCAGAGAATTTCTTATTTGACTTAGTGCCCACAGGTCTTGGAATTTTGCCTGGCATATAATAAACTTTCACAAATTACTAAAGTAAAACTAAACCCATTGAGTCCATGTGGATTCTATTATAGATCTTTAGAAAATCAATTACCGTTAAAATGTAAAATATATGTTTATAGACTGCCTTTCATACTTTCCCCATAGAAATTATATTCAATTAAGTGCTAAGTTCCACACATGAAATTATATCTTATGATGTGAAAGTAATGATCACTTTTGAGTAAATCTTGCAACAGATAAATAGTCTACCATCACTTTTAATATATTTTACATTTTGAATTCTCTGGATCATTCTGAGCTACTCTTGGATTTTCCTAAATTTATTCGATAATCACACAGATTATACAATATCCTTTCCAGGCTTCTCCAGACCAATTAAGTCATTAATGTATTTTCCTTCTTGGTAGCCTCTTCAACAAATTCCTGAGCAGAATGAAATCTTACGAGTGTTCTCATTGACCCATAAACTGGATATTTTTAAGTTTGAATTTGGTAGTTGTAGCAATATGTTAAGTTCTTAAAATGGAGTTTTTTGTACTAAATATGAAACTTGAATTTGTGTAATAACTAAATTATGAAATCAAACAAATTAATTATGGTAAAGAATGGCAGCATGTAAATCATTGCAATGATCAGAAATGTACTAAGTAAAGGCATCTATAATCCAGCTTGTTTACTATTACTGTAAATCTTTACGTGTAATTGCCATTCATTCATCTATTGCTTTAATATAGAATGATGTGACAAAAATTTAATGTTATTTCACACATTTCCAGCATGCATTGATTTACTTATTAAAGATAAAAGAATAAATTGGAAATACTATGGATTTAATAGTTACAGTTTAGTCCTTCATGTTCCCCCAAATCTGAATTTTAATTCTCAGCTCTCACTCCACCCCACCTTGCTTCCCCTCCAGAAGTAACTCCAGGCCAAATACTTACCTATTGCCTTTCATATTCTTAGGTTTCTATTTGTTTTCTGAAATGACTGGACTGCCTAATCATGCTTGGAAACTGTTTGTGCAGTGCATAACTAGACCTAACAATATCACAAAATAGAAATAACATAAAACTGGGGACCCAGATATTCTCAGTTTTGTATCATAACTTAATCATTCACTTGGAAAAAAAATCATTTAATTTGGCCAAGCTCAGTATTTACAGATGTAAAGTGGTGATATATTTTAGGGTAATTTCAAAAATTACAATGTTCTTATACAAAAGCTAGTAATAATCTAGCCAGAAACTCTCCTTTAAACATTTTTTCAAGATATTCCTTTCACCTCTCTTCTTTCAACCCTTCTCAGAGATCTCGCATTCTTTGGCAGGCAAGACCAGAATCTCTGTAATAATATAGGCCATTTAACTCTAAACACATGATTGTGATAATTGGGGAGAGTTTTTACACTTTTTTTTTCCAAATCTAATCCAAAATAGAGAAATAAGAGCATCTTCTACATTTTATAATCTGTTAAATGTTTTAAGGCAAATTACAATCACCATTAACAGCCAACTTCTACTAATTCAACCTAACTGGAAAGAAGCTTTATCTAAATACATAAAAAATATGTCATTTATGTATTATTTAACAGTTTCTGCTGTTTAATTTAAAAGAGGACATTACCGTGAACTAGTTAATGATTTCTTGCCAAACAGGACTTTAAAAATGGGTAAATGACATACATTAATAAACCACTTACATATAATTAGGTGTTTCTAAATGCAACTTTTCCTTTTAAGTAAGTTAAATATCCTTCTTGTAATTCTAGTTAAAAAGTCTAATTTATTAACTGCTTTTTCATATTAGAGAGTGAAACCAGATTTTATATTTTGCTCAAATCATATTTATTTTAAATGAGACTCATCTAGACGAAAAATTTTTCCTCTAAAAAGCTCAAATGCTTATTTAAATGTTTTAAAATACAAAAATAAAATTAACATCCAATATGTTCCTTAGTCATCTTGATATGAAAGTAAACTGTGCCAAGTATTATCATCATATCCAAGATTTTTTCATTGCTCTTCTTGATCCAAGTAAACCTACAAATTCTCCTGGGTCCAGTGTTAATTATGCCCCATTCCCCCAACTCCCAAAGAAAGAATGGTCTAATGCCCTGCTTCCTTGAGAATAGGACATATAAAAGATCCATTTTTTTTTAAATTTGCTGAAACAATGTGATTCTTACAAAGCCAAGATAGTTAAGACAGAAAAATTCATCATGCTCATTTGTACATAAAGAAACTCATACATTTACTCATATGGAAAGCTGCCCTAGGAGACAGATGTCCAACAACTTACTTGCACTACCCTGAAAAATCTGAAATCTGAGTATTTTAATAGTTATTATTTGTCACGACTTAAGCTGTTCATTTATCCAGTTTCCACCATCTGCATACATCACATCCCCAAAGGCTACTTTAACCCTATTGACAGAGGAAAGAAAGGGTACTTATTAAATATCCTAACACTGAAATATTTACTTTATGTATTCCTACAAATACTCTTAAGTGTTAGGAGATATATCCCATCCATTTCTGTATTCCACACGGTCCCCAACATGTATATTTTCTGTAGAAGCAACTCCACATGTTTTGTTTTTGTTTTCTTGAATATTAAATCTCATGAACTACACCTACCCTACTTTACCCCCCAATCTGGTAACAGACTAAATCTTTAGTCACAGAGTTCTGTTACATTGACTCAGAGCAAACCAATGTTACTTATTATCCTGCCAGCAGTAATTGTTCAGCAGATACATATATAATCTTAGGCTGGACCAATGAGAAGCCTTTTTCAGATATTTTGCTCCTATGTTGTTTTTTTATTTTGTTTTCTTCAAATAGCAGAGAAAGAAGAGCCCATTTTTTTCCTCCATATTTATGACATTCTTAAAAATAAAAACACATATCTGCCTGCAAACATAACTAGCTTTGTGGAGAGAACTGGCCCAAGAGAATGAAATATAAACACAAAGAAATCAGGGAGGACAACCGCCAGACTTCAGAGAGGAGATGATGCTCACCTCTACAATTCTTGTCATTTCTATATGATTCTTCATCTGTCTACTGATCCTTTACAAAAGTGACTGAATTCCACCTTTTTTTTTCTATCTAAGCTCATTGGAATTCATTTGCAAACAAGTAAGTATAAGTACTAGTACTAATATTTTAATATTATGACAAATACTAAGGTTACATAGAGAATTTTAAGGTGCCCCTAAATTAGCACCTGTCCCCATTCAAGTTCTGAATCAAATGAAGAAAAAGATAAATGTAGATAGAGAAATAAACATATCACTGATATGGCAGATATTGGAAAATATGGCTTGAGTGATTGTCAATAGGACTTTGATTCCATACCCTAGAATTGGATAGATTTATCCTCTTGGTCAGAGGCTGTGCTGGACCTTCACATCTTTCTGGGCAGAGGCTGTCTTTATAAAAGTTACAGCACGGAGTAACAAACTAGCATATGTGCTGTGGGGGTAACCTAACTCCAGATAGACAGGAGGGAGGAACAGACTCCCTACTTTCTCTCCCAAATGCTCTCATAAGGCAAGTAATTCTTTCTGCCTAGAGGAGGAAACAGTGAGGTAATAGATAAGAGACCAGAAGCATTACACTGATGGATGCCCCTTTTCATGGATGAAGACATCAGATTGCTAACAAATCTTCCCTCCTAATGCATAAAGACAAGTACAGGGTATTTTTAATTAAAAAAATAGATTTGGTAACCTTAGAAGGATCATTTTAGAAAAAAAAAATCTAAAATGACAAGCTATTTGTTTGTTTGTTTGTTTGTTTTATTTTTAATGCTGTTATATAAAATATAACAGGGCGTCTGGGTGGCTCAGTCGTTAATTGTCTGCCTTCAGCTCAGGTCATGATCCCAGGATCCTGGGATCGAGCCCCGCATCGGGCTCCCTGCTCGGCAGGAAGCCTGCTTCTCCCTCTCCCACTTCCCCTTCTTGTGTTCCCTCTCTCGCTGTCTCTCTCTCTGTTGAAAAATAAATAAAATCTTAAAAATAAATAAATAAATAAAATATAACATTTCCTCTGTTATAAAATTTTACTACTTTCGTAGCCAGTGTGTCTGGTGTAATTTAATTAGTTTCATAAACATGAGTTTACATCCTAATTTTAAAAAAATAGTTTGATACATGAACTTTAAGATAGGAATGAACACATTTTATTTTATTTTATTTTATTTTAAAGATTTTACTTATTTATTTGACAGAGAGACACAGCGAGAGAGGGAACACAAGCAGGGGGAGTGGGAGAAGGAGAAGCAGGCTTCCCGCGGAGCAGGGAGCCCGATGCGGGGCTCGATCCCAGGATCCTGGGATCATGACCTGAGCCTAAGGCAGACGCTTAACGACTGAGCCACCCAGGCGCCCCGAGGAATGAACACATTTTAACAAAAAAAAATCAATATTCATCTTTTTAATATCTCATTAGTGTATTGTCAACAAATGTTATTTCAGGGATGTAGGGACTCTAGTATAACTTTCAATTTCATGTAATCCTTAGTCATATAATTTCTCTTTTCTGCTACAAAGAAATCACATTGTGTTTTATAGGCCCTAGTCTTTCTCTTTGTGCACGTATACCTAGAACTATAGAATCAAGATAACAGGATAAAATAGATGTTACTGCTACGAATTGAGTTTTCTAAGAAACAGTTAAAATAGGACAGCTCTTGCTAGGATACAAAATGATGGTCACTTTCATTGCCAACTGCAAATAGGAGAAAAGTCTCACCACTTGTGATGCTGTATTTGCACCGCTATTTTTTCTGTCTCTGTGTTAATAATTCAACATGAATATATTCAATAGGATGTTTAAAATTTTGTTGCAGTCAGCAAGTGCAAAACTGAGACAAGATGAAATGATTCTCATAAGCTTCTCCTACATCTAACAATCCTTAGGCAACATTCTTCAGACATTTGACCTTATACATTCGAAGAATATGTCTAAATTACAATTTTAGAAATTTAAAAAATTGAAAATTGTATCCTACCATTTTGTGTGATCACTCAGCAGCAGAACAATGGAAAACAGTTATGAATGAAGTCTTGAGTTGGTAAGAAGTTAAATTTATTTATGCAAAAGTCACTTGTGAATTATTTGTGAAAAGTAGGCTCAAATAAACAGATATTTTAGTTATGACACAGGTGCTGGAGTTCTAAGCAAGTAATTCCTAGCTAGGTGGTTAATCAAGGCAAGGTGACTAAGTTATTTTAGGAGATGATTTAAAGAAAACATCCCCATATCTTTATATTGGTCTTGAGTTGGTCCTGAATTAAAAATTACTTTCCCAAAGAAAAACCTCTATCTAAATTATTGTATGAATAAAAATTGCCAATAAAATATCTTCAACTGAACTTTCAATATGTTATTTTCTTAATTTTATATTCTATATATCTCTACTGTATTTCTTGCCACTTGTATATTTAAGTCACCATTATTTCCTGGGCATATGGCAAGAAAAGACACACACCAAATTTATTGTATTAACTCTTAACTCTTCCACTGAGGATTTTTTAGGAATAAATTAAACTCCCAAATTTAATAATATATCATAAATAAAAACAATAATTCATATGTGATTTTCATATAACAATTTCATATAATATACTTTTTAATTACCATTACTGCTTGAAATATGAACCAAATTGGTCCAATGGTATGTATGAAAATAGTGTATGGGAGTGACTTAAAAGATCTAGAGACTAACCGCAGCTCAGTAACTAAGCAATTAAGACACAAGCATCATGTCTGCCCACGTTCTCTATAAGTAGCTCTGGCAATCATATTTACTGGAAATTTCAGAGTTGTTTCTTGCAACAAGGGACTTTATAAAAAATTCGTAACTCTTTCCAAATGAAACTTTTATGAAACAAACAAAGAAATAAAAATAAAACCTATTGAACCTTTTTTTTTTGTTTCTTATGTTAACCTCTATAGACTATTTTCATTTGGTACTTACGGTCTCATTCAAAAACTGTTCCCTTATGAAGCTCCTGACATCTTTTGTCATTCAGAAAAACAAAGTTAATATCTTTGCCTTCTGTTAAAACAACTATGGCTGGAAGCAAGAATAGGAATAGCAACAGCAATACTATATATATATATACACATATATGCCTGTATGCATATTTGTCCTCCATCACTAAAGGTTCTATGTTTTCATTTAGAAGCAATCATTTTAGATTTTAGCTAGTGTCCATACTGAAAGTCAGATTAGGCCCTACACTGATTTGCTCTTCATTATAATATAGATTTATTATTAAAACAAGTTAAAGAAATGATATTTCTCACCAAGCTTTAAAATATTAGTTTCCATTTTGCCTCAGAATAAGATGTTTTATTCATTGGCAAAATTCCCAGTCCAATAATATAAAGGGAATAAATTATGTACATTTGGATGGCACTTTAGTGGATTCTTAATTAAGAAATGGTAACCATCATCTAAGGGGACACATTTTATTTAGCAAGTAAAAGAACAGATCCATTAACCCCCATAAATTCCAATATTAGCACTAGGGATGAATTTAAAATTAATGTTAATTTTTTCATTGTGTAAAAAAGATATAACCTTAAGATATTAAGAATAAGGAATGAATAAAATCTCCTAGCTACATAGGTATAGCAAACATTTTGAATATTTAAATAAAAATGTAAACATAATCATTATTTAGCATGTTTTGTTGTTAAAGAAATAGTGGGTTTTTAGCATTTTAAAGCAGTTTAACACACTGTAGTTGTTTAACAGAGATAGCTACTGAATGGGCAAGAATTTCTTTAAAGACATGTGCCTCTTTGTAACTATAAATTAGTTAGTTGACTGGATATTCTCAGGTGATAATGAAACCCCCTAAAATCAGTGGAATATGTTAAAAATTTACTCCAAACATTTTTTGGAATAGATGAAGGTATGTTTTTGAACAAAAAGAAAACAGAGAAGCAAGGAAGTACATTTTTGATAGGGGAAGGAAGGAAGCAGTCAATAAAATATTCTATATTTGTTATGTATCAAGATGGAATTAAAATTAGAGTAGAAACTGATACTTTCCTAAAATAGTAATAGGTTAAAATATTTGTGTGTTAAACACATACTTAGAAAAACTTAAAAATAATGGCAAGCATTTTTGGAAATTTTAGAAGAAAAAGCTCTTTATGAGTAATATTTTCAAATTGAAAAGCTAGTTGAGCATTCAAGCCAGCATGTGAAATATTTATTGATTTGTGAAATTCTGGTACAAATGATTTCCTTGTATTTGTATTTGATAGAATTCATTAACATTTCAACATGTTTCAAAAGATAGGATGCCTATTTATTGAAGAAATTGATGGTTTTAGGACAAGTGGCATGGTATATTTAACAAATACCAGCCTATGATTTAAAAGCAGAGATGGTCACTTTTGATGATTTAATAGCAGTACTACCTATCACTGTCAGCGAAAAAGTAAAGAAAATGACAATAAAGATCAATTGTACGTGATTTTTTCCTTACTAATGAAAGGTATGTTGACTTCAGATACAAAGTATATTTAAAAATAAAACCAGCAATACCTATATTCCCCAAACAATTTAAATTATATTTAAACAATTTATATATGCATATTTGGTTATTTACAATATTGGGAAAGAACAAAATCAGTTCAAATTAAGCTACTTTGTTTGTATTTGCTGCATTATGATTTATTTATCTCCTGGAAATAAATATTGACTCTTAAACAGTATTTCAATATTAAACATGTAAACCATATCTTCTTTATTACTTTGAAAATAATATTCTATTAATCAGTTATATTCTAAAAATAAATGTGATAGTTTTTTTTTTATTTACAATATATAAAGGGTTCTCAATCTTATTGCCACTCTCGCAAATAACTTACACTATTAAAGCATCTTTTCAGATTTTCTTTTCCTATCTGGTATCTTCATTTTCATTGTGTTCTAGTTGGTGTGGGTTTATTTTATATATCTTATTAATTAATTACTATAAAAAAGGACTCATGTTTTTCTTTGAATTGGAAAAAATCCTCAACGGCTATTAGCTCCAATATATATATATTTTTTTACCATTTTCTCAATTATCTATGTCTGAAATAATCATTAGGAAATACTGATGCTGATGCTTTGTAATATTTTATGATACTTTTTTTATCTTTTTTACTCTCTCTGTGAAGAGTCTTGGAGTCCTAAGTCCTAAATTCAAATTGACTAAAATGCCCTAAGAACTTGTCCAGGTTAGAGTTTATAATACATACTTTGTTTTTACCTAAATAATTACATGGTTCATTTTCTGTATGTTCAACTGTTTGTAGGGATTTTTATATGCCTCTTAGATTATCCCATCATCCGTTTTTATATCATAAACTCTAGTGAGTTATATGGATAATATTACTTTATATCTGAGGTAATTAAACATTCTTACTGTACTTACTTACTTTGGAGAGAATGTATCTCCTTCCTTTTGAGTTTGTTAGGCTACAAAATATTATTATGGTTAAATTGGAACAATACCAGCTATTCTAATTAATAGACTCTCATTGATAACAATTGAAAGACACCAGGAATTTTTATTTTTTGCTCATGCAACAGTACAAAATGGTGATTCTTGTTGGTAGATAACCTAGCCTTCTACCTTTTTGTACCTCTGTCTACAAGAGTCTCATCATTTTTTACATGCAGAAAACAGCAAGGGATTCTCTAAGAGATAATGTGAGATAAGCACATCCACATTTTAGAACTCTTACCTTGTAAGTGGAAGAAATCTCTTCTCTTCATATTCCAATTGGGAAAATAAGATATATGGCCACAGATACATGTAAGAAGCTCCAGGAATGTAGAACCTGGTTCAGCAGATGCTTTCTAGACACAGTCACAGGTCTTTACTCTGAACAGAAAATGGAGATCTAGCCATTTCTGCCAACACACATTTTTCTCTTCTTCATGTACTTTGGATTTCTAGTTTGTGAGGATACCGAATTTCTGTGGAGAAATTCTCTCTCTATGGGGCACCTGGGTGGCTCAGTCATTAAGCGTCTGCCTTTGGCTCAGGTCATGATCCCAGGGTCCTGAGATCGAGCCCCGCATCCAGCTCCCCGCTTGGCGGGAAGCCTGCTTCTCCCTCTCCCACTCCCCCTGCTTGTGTTCCCTCTCCCGCTGTCTCTCTTTCTGTCAAATAAATAAATAAAATCTTTAAAAAAAAAGAAATTCTCTCTCTCTCTCTCTCCCCCATTCTTCCCTCCCCCTGTCCATTTATTCTTCTCTTTAGTTGGTTTTGTGATTGTTTCACTGAGATACTAAGACCTCAAAATAGTTCATAGTTCAGATAGTCACAGCTCAGTCAGCTTTTATGGTATTGATGTTTGGACATCACATAGATCTACCTGATTTGGATGTAGTGCTCACTGTGAGGCTCAGTGTACTTCTCAATCCCTGACTACGTAATCTTAAACTACGGTCACACGTATTTTTAAAAGATTAAAAATGTTCAATATACAGATTATTTTCACCTCCTTGGTTAAATTTATTCCTAGGTATTTTGTTCTTTTTGATGCAATTGTAAATGGGATTGTTTTCTTAATTTCTCTGATAGTCTATTATTAGTATATAGAAACACAACATATTTATGTGTATTGATTTCATATTCTGCACATTTACTGGGTTCATTTATTAGTTCTAATACTTTTTGATTGAGTTTTTAGAGTTTTCCACATATAATATCATGTCATCTACAAATAGTGACAGCTTTACTTTTTCCTGTCCAATTTGGAAGCCTTTTATCCCCCCACTTTTGTTAACATAATTGCTTTGCCTAGGACTTCCAATACTGCGTTGAATAAAAGTAGCTAGTGGACATTCTTGTCTTGTTCCTGATCGTAGAGGAAACACTTTCTACTTCTTACTATTGAGGATGCTGTTAACTGTGGGCTTTTCATGAGTGACCTTTGTTAGGTTGAGGTTTTTCCTTCTATACTCAGTTTGTTGAATTTTTATCATAAATGGATGTTGAATTTCGTCAAAAACATTTTCTACAATATCAAATTAAAAGCTTTAAAAAGGTCTTGGTGGGCTCCTGGGTGGCTCAGTCGGTTGAGTGTCTGCCTTTGGCTCAGGTCATGGTCCTAGGGTCCTGGGATCGAGCCCCTCATCAGGCTCCCTGCTCGGCGGGAAGCCTGCTTCTCCCTCTCCCACTCCCCCTGCTTGTGTTCCTGCTCTCGCTATCTCTCTCTTTGTCAAATAAATAAATAAAATCTTAAAAAAAAATAAAAGTTTTCATTCCTATTTAGACTAGTAATACTAACCCTCAGTTATTCTCTAGAGTGAAATTACCACCTTATGGTCCATTCTGCAACCAGAGGTTCAGAACGCTACCAAGATCAGCCTGAACTTTTTACTTTGAATTTCTGTTTGATTTTTGGTTTATAGAGACACTGTTCCTTTTTTCTCTCTCTCTTTTTTTTTTTTTGACAGTGTACCTGCTCTGTACTTATAATATTTATATCTCTTGCTCTGTACTAATAATATTATGGAGACTTAAAATAGTCAAGGTCCACATTGCTAGATTACCTTTTTATAGGTATGTTTGTTTGTAATATATTTTGTGAATTATATGTGTTCATGTACTTTGCCACTTATCAAATGTAGATACTCTTTTTTTTACTTGTATCCTCTCCTGCTCTTTATATTTATTAATGTCTTGAGATTTTGTCATATTTCATGTAAATATTTCCAGTTGGTTTGGTGCCTCCACTTATTTCTAATGCTTATGTGGAAAAGTAAGTCGATAAAAGCACACCAGCACTGATCTGCATCTTTATCTGGTTCATTTTATACAGTCCCAATATGGCTTTATGCTTTATTTGTTCGTTTGTTTACTTTGCTATGTATGTATACAGACAATGTACTCCACACTGTATACAGCCTGGGAGTTTGTCGTTAAGACCATAGGGATAAACGCCAGGGAACTGTCGAAACTTTTGAACAAGCACAGGAAAAATGACCCATAAAAAATTGCATGATTATTACAATTGTAACCTCCAGATATTTTGCAGTGAAGCAGACCTTTTAAAAACAAAGTTAAAGCAATCTGTAGCATTTCCTGAGAGTCTAAGACTTTGCACCGTAGTTAGTAAATTGATCCATGGCTCCTTTGTTTCTCTGGGCCACGGAAGTCACAGAGCTTAGTCTTGCCTGAGGGATAGATTTGTGCTCATTTCTCCTCTCTGCTAGAGGACAGTGAGTGATAATGACAGACATTGCTCCCATGGGTCGTTCTAAAATGTCTTTAAGGTATAGTTCAAGAAAATAGATCTTTGCCCATGCTAATTCAAACTTCGCGTCACCCAACAATTTTGAGTCATTCATGAAATTTAAGCAGTTTTTATTTTCTGACACTAAAAATTATTTTAAATTTTCAAGATAATACAGTACTTAAAAATAAAACCGTCTATAATAGCTCTGTTCTAACAAGATAACGTTCATTTTGCATGTACTTTTCACATATTTGCATCAAGCTTTACTTTTTTTTCCTTTTTCTAATATATATATAGAAGCATAATTAACATAGTATTATATTAGTTTCAGGTGTACAATATAATGATTCAACAATTCTATGCATTACTCAATGCTCACTACAAGTGTTCTTGCCATCTGTCACTAAACAACTTTATTACAATAGTATTGACTATACTCCCTATGCTGCATTTCATCTCTGTGACTTAACTTATTTTATAACTGGAATAATATAACCTCTTAATCCCCTTTACCTATTCACCCATAACCCACTCACCTCTCTGGCAACCATCAATTTGTTCTTTGGGTGTAAGAGTCTGTTTTTCCTTCCTTCTTTCTTTCTTTTTTTCCTCTTTCTTTCTTTTTCTTTGTTCCACTCCTCCTTTTTTTCAAATAATGTTAAGAGAGTGTGTGTGAAAAGATCATTCCCCATCAAAACTTACACCTTAATGTAAGTTAAGTTATGTAAGCCGGATAGGCTCAGTCATTAAGCATCTGCCTTTGGCTCAGGTCCTGATCCCAGGGCCCTGGGGCTCTTTTGTGGCTCCATACAAATTTTAAGATTGTTTTTTCTACCTCGGTGAAAAATACTGGTGTTATTTTGGTAAGGGTCCTAAGATGGAGCCCCGCATCAGGCTCCCTGCTCAGCGGGAAGCCAGCTTCTCCCTCTCCCACTTCTGCTGCTTGTGTTCCCTCTCTTGCTGCCTCCTTCTCTGTCAAATATATAAATAAAATCTTAAAAAATAAAACTTACACTTTCAAAATAAAGCTTACCTCAGTATTTATATTCCTAATTTCTATCATGACATATTTCATGCCATGGCGGCCTTCAGAAGTTGTAGTATAGTTTTATGTGAGTTTGCCTTTAATGATATTTCTATACAAAATGACTCTGATTCTCATTCAATACTTTACAGCTTCAATATGTTTCAATACTTCACTTTGTTTTTGTGAAAAATTAAAATCAAATACCTACTGCTGAAGTAAGTGTAAGTTTAAAAAGCCTTTTGTTTTTTAACTTACAAAATTCTACAAAAGTGAACTAAGATAATTTAAATTGTCCTATTCATGAAGCTCATACATTTTTTTCTTGCAAAGTAAATGTAAATTACATTTTGAGGTTTTTTTTTTAAGATTTTTATTTATTTATTTGACAGAGAGAGAGATAGAGCGAGAGAGGGAACACAAGCAGGGGGAGTGGAAGAGGGAGAAGCAGGCTTCTAAGCCAAAGGTAGATGCTTAATGACTGAGCCACTCAGGCGCCCCTTGAGTTTTAAAATATATATATAAAAATAAATATTTTTTGTTCCACTAGCTAAGGTAAATGGAGTTCATGTTTAATATCTCTACCCAATACTTAGGCAATGTTTTTGTGATCTAATAAATTATTGTTTAGAATCTTTAGATGATCTGTTTCAGACCATAAAGATTCTTGGTAACCATAATCAAATGTTAATGAGTAAAAATTCGGCCATTACCTATCTTCTAATGTGCATAATACAACGTGTTATTATTTTGCTGATTGAATATATATTGTTTACTTGTATTAAAATGTATACACATATATTACATGTGTGCACACATATTCCCATTTTTATTTTATGTATGTAATAGGATATTTTAGTAAATGTAATAAAAATAATTAGCATATTGCTAATATTGTTCAAATTTGCATTTGACTTTGTAATTGCTGACATTTACTTATTGATTTTATTTTTGTTTTTAAGATTTTTTATTTTTAAGTAATCTCTACACCGAAAGTGGGGCTCGAACTTACAACTCTGAGATCAAGAAGTGCATGTTCTACTCAGTGAGCCAGCAGGCCCCCCTGACATTTGTTTTTTTGTTTTCTTCCTTGGTTTAGTTTTAGTTCATGTCTTCTGCCCATTTCCCAACTGGATTATTTGTTTTTTGGGTGTTGAGTTTGATAAGTTCTTTATAGAGTTTGGATACTAACCCTTTTTCAAATATGTCATTTGCAAATATCTTCTCCCATTTCGAAGATGCCTTTTAATTTTATTGATTGTTTCCTTGGCTGTGCAGAAGCTTTTATCTTGATGAAGTCTCAATAGTTCCTTTTTTGCTTTTGTTTCTCTTGCCTCCAGCTATGTGTCTAGTAAGAAGTTGCTATGGCTGAGGTCAAAGCAGTTGCTGCCTGTGTTCTTCTCTAGGATTTTGATGTTTTCCTGTCTCACATTTAGGTCTTTCATCCATTTTAAAGTTATTTTTGTGTATGGTGTAAGAAAGTGGTCCAGTTTCATTCTGCATGTTGCTGTCCAATTTTCCCAACACCATTTGTTGAAGAAACTATCTTTTTTCCATTTCATATTCATTCTTTCCTGTTTTGTTGAAGATCAGTTGACCATATAGGTGTGTGTCCATTTCTGGGTTTTCTTTCCGTTCAATTGATCTATGTGTCTATTTTTGTGCCAGTACCATACTGTCTTTGTGACTACATCTTTGTAATATAACTTGAAGTCCAGAATTGTGATGCCTCCAGCTTTGCTTTGCTTTCAAGATTTCTTTGGCTATTTGGGGTCTTTTGTGGCTCCATACAAATCTTAAGATTGTTTATTCTACCTCTGTGAAAAATACTGGTGTTATTTTGGTAAGGATTGCATTGAATGTGTAGATTGCTTTGGGTAGTATAGACATGTTAACAGTATTTGTTCTAACCATGAATATGGAATGGTTTTCCATGTCTTTGTGTCATCTTCAATTTTTTTTGGTGCAATTGTAAATGGGATTAATTACTTGATTTCTCTTTCTGCGGCTTCATTATTGGTGTGTAGAAATGTAACAGATTTCTGTACATTGATTTTGTATCTTGTGACTTTGCTGAATTTATGTATCAGTTCTAGGAATTTTAGGGTGGAGTTTTTCAGGTTTTCTACATAGAGTATCATGTCGTCTTCAAAGAGTGAAAGTTTGACTTCTTCCTTGCCAATTTGGAGGCATTTTATTTCATTTTGTTGTCTGATTGCTGAGGCTAGGACTTCCATTTCTGTGTTAAATAACATTGGTGAGAGTGGACATCCCTGTCTTGCTCTTGACCGTCGAGGAAAAGCTCTCAGTTTTTCCCCATTGAAGATGATATCAGCTGTGGGTCTTTTGTGTATGGCCTTTATAATGTTGAAGTGTGTTCTCTCTATCCCTACTTTGTTGAGGGTTTTTATCAAGAATGGATGCTGTACTTTGTCAAATGCTTTGTCTGCATCTATTGAGGGGATAATATGGTTCTTATCCTTTCTTGTATTAAAGTAGTGTCACATTGATTGATTTGTGAATATTGAACCACCCTTGTAGCCCAGGAATAAATCCCAATGATCATGGTGAAAGATTCTTTTAACAGGACATTAATGTGTTTCTTTTGATTATGAAATCATACACTGGAAAACTGACATGATAGACAGTTCTAAAAATAAGAGAATAATCTATAATTCAATTTCAGGGAACAGCATTTTTATTATGTTTCCTTTCAGGTTCTTTTATATTTGTATTCACATATAAATAAATATTCAATGTAATTATAAAGTTCCCATATTTGTGTAACCTGCATTTCCCTTTAAGAACTTGTATATTATTCCACTATATTAAGCCCCATATTTTAATTGGTTAATTTCTTATTGTTTTTAAGTTGTGGTTTTTTTTAATATAACTTTGCAAATTATGGGTACTAATTGCTTACTTAGAAAAAATAAATTTCAAAGTGTTGATTAACTCAAAATATGTATTTTATGCACTTTGAAAATATATTGCCCAATTATACTTCAGAAATTTTGCATAAATTTATATTTCAAAAATATATATCAGAATGAATATGTTGTTCTTTACCAACACAATTAAAAATATATACTAGGTAGGTCATTTCTTATTTGCATTTGAATGATTTTCAGCAGCCATAGGAATGGTGGCAGAAAAACAATATGAAAAATTTCACAGATACCATCTATGTAAGAGAAGCAGACCTAGGGGACTTAGAAACAATACAGAGAAACACCAAATGACTGTAAAGCCAAAAGTCTTTCCAAACTATAATGAATTTTCCTGTGTAATATTCAAATTCCTCACTCCCTCCCCCACACTTCTGGCCTGAAGCACTCATTCTCTTAGTGCTGAAAATGTAGGCAAACAAAACTCTCTGCTGAGTTCCTTCCAGGCCTTGCCATGGGCTGAAGAGAGCTGCTCACCCAATGTCATTACATCCTGCTCAGAGCAAGCCATGTCCAATGACTGGTTGAGTTGGCAATATAAAGGCCCAGACCCCTTACTACAATTTGATGCAACTCTGAATGCCATTCCAGTTCTTTTTTTTTTTTTTTTTTTAAAGATTTTATTTATTTCTTTGACAGAGACACAGTGAGAGAGGGAACACAAGCAGGGGGAGTGGGAGAGGGAGAAGCAGGCTTCCCGCTGAGCAGGAAGCCCGATGTGGGGCTCGATCCCAGGACCCTGGGATCATGACCTGAGCCGAAGGCAGACGCTTAACGACTGAGCCACCCAGGCGCCCCATGCCATTCCAGTTCTAGTGCTCCTTTGGATGGGATCTTTGTTATAGTTGAACTTCTGCTACTACCTAACTCTATTTCTTTACTCCCAGTAGAAATGTTGATTCTGAGAATGTTTACCAATACAATTACTGCATGTAAATCTCCATCTCAGAGTCCTCCTGAAAGAAACAAATCTGTGACTCCTATAGTAATCCTAACACAAATAAAGGAAATAAAAGCGACATCATCTTACTCTCTTTTCTTTAGGCGACAGTTAGGAAGAGACTGATTAATCCTGAATCAGCCTATTCTTCACCACTAAAGGTGTTTCTAGAAAGTGGTAATTGTATAGGGAATAATATAGAAAAAGGAAACTGAGATATTCAGTAACTTCTGGACAGAGAAAAATAGACACTGTGCACCCTTTTGAAGTTTCCTTTTACCATAGATTAGCAATTTTATGTACAACAAACACATGGTGCTTTGACTAGTTCCTGGGATCAATCTGAAGTAGAAAAAGCTATTCAAAAGCGTAATATACCCTGGATAAGAATAAAATATGCTTCAAATCAGAAGTGATTTGAAGACTGTTAATCTAAATACACTTTAAAAGATCAAAGACTAAATCTATGGACAGGCAAATGCAGAATATGGAGACTAGAATTCCATAAACTTAGCCCTTATGTCTAATCTCTGAAAAGAAAAATAAAAGTCTCAGACAAAATACAGTAAAGCTAGGTAGAATTGATTACATATTTTATATGAGAAATATCTAGTTTAGGTAAAGCTGTTCATGTTAAAATTAACAAGATGGCAAAAATTAAAGAGGAAATTAAAAAGAAGGAAAAAAGAAGAAATCATGACTTATCAAAGTTAAAAATAAAATCAAAAAACATATTTTTCACTCCTAGGATAATAAAAGAAACTTCAGTAATGATGAAAATAAGTTATATTTCAAATGCCACACTAAGATAAACAGATAATGCAGAACTAAACAAGCTGAGAAAAAAACAAAATTATAGGAACAAATATGAGTAAAAAAAATAGTAGCAGAATTTCCTTATATTAGTAAACAAATCAATAGACTAGATGAGAAACTTGAAAAAAACCACTGAGAAATCAGAGGAAAATTAAATAACATAAATTGGAAGGAAGATAATAATTGTGAAGTACACATCAAAAGAATATTTAAAAAATGCGTAATTAACTCACCTAAAGTAGAAAATACCAATATGAAAGAAAACAATTTTAAAATATAGTAGAATTGAAACATATCAAAAGTCAAGAAAAAATGAAGCAAACAACTAAAGGCAAAAATTAACTGTCAATAATTAATTAATTAAAGTATAATCAATGCTTCATATATTATGCTTATTGTAACACCCACAGGGAGTGGATAAAATTCAAGTAGGTTAAGAGGTAAAATCAGGGTGGTTTCAAAGTTCTCTCCTGTAGCGTTCAGTGGCAGAAAGTCTTCAAGAATAATATTTACAGGGCAATGAAGGAAATCCAACCAAGCTGTCACACAACTATAAAATCAAAATTACAATGATCATGTCCCTACTCTACCTGAGCTAACTGCTCACATGGTCACACTCAAGAGATTCTCAGCACTGGTAACTACCTTTTCTCTGAAATGCATATTTTAAGAAGCCTATCCCCCAAGTATGTTTTTCCCTCAGTTCACTTATTCCAAGTGCTATTCTCTGCAAGCCTTTGACTCCACTGAGAACTACTTATCGCTGTCACAAGTTTTTCACTATGTATCAGTTTCCTCACTTCTTTTCTTAACCATAGGATCCCCTAAAGTCTTATGCTACTCTTCCCATCTGTCACTGCAACTGGACAAACCTCTTCCCAGTTATTAGTCCATTCTGGGTTCACACCTGACTCTGAATATTAGAAGAAAAAGCACATAACTGTGTTACAGTGTCCCACTTTATTTATGTGCACAAATCCCAAATGGAAATTGCTATATGTATCTATTAACTTCTCATTCCCATGCTCCTATATAGCTACTTTATATCCCACCTTCTTACTTAAAACTTTATCCCTTTTACCTGTCCCTGTACACTCATCAGAAAACTTTCCCTAACATTTCCTTTGAAAAATATGAAAGCAATCAGAGGAGAAAACCTCATACTTCCACAACCAGGTTTTACAATGCTCTTTCATCTGAAGGTTTATATTCTGACTTTGCTCATATCACAAATTAAGAAACGCTCTTAGGGGTGCCTTAGTTGGTTAAGCATCATACTCTTGATTTTGACTCAGGTCATGATCTCATGGTCATGAGATAGAACCCTGCATCCAGCTCCACACTCAGCAGGGAGTCTGCTTGAAATTCTCTCTTTCCCCCTCTCTCTGCCTCTCCCTCTGTTTAAATAAATAAATAAATAAATAAATAAATAAATAAATATAAATACCTCTTTTTAAAAAGAAGAAATTCCCTTACCTTTTTTTTTTTTTTTTAAGATTTTATTTTTGCATCATCTTTATACCCAACATGGGGCTTGAATTTACAACCCTGAGATCAGGAGTCACATGCTGTACTGACTGAGCCAGCCAGCCAGCCTAAAATGCCCTTACTTTTATCTAAGGTCTTTCATCTGTAATCTGGATGCTATACCCCTCCATCGACTCAAGGATTTCAATACTTCAATCTTCCTCTTTCACCCTTTGCCCTCAAGAATTCTTTTTCTTGTATATCATTTATAGAATTTTATTTTAAAAATAAATAAATTCGCTTGACCCAATTTCCCTCTAGGAATTTCCTAGTTCTCTATCGTCCGTTGTAAAAATAGTAATCTAAAAGAGGTGTCTAAATTTACGTTCCTTTCTATTTCCCCATACATTCTTTTCAAGTTATTTCATGTGAACTATTATATACACTTAGTTAAAAAAAAAAAAAAGACTTCTAAGATAGATACTAACATACATTTACACAACGAATGTTTAGGTGATAGTTATATACTGGACTATGTTATAAGGATTGCTACAAGTTTTCTACTCTGTAACTCTCAATTAGAGAATAGAGGTAACCAGATTCTTAAAGATATGAATAAGAAAAATAAATTTTTAATTTAATATCTGCACTTTTAATCTTCATAAATATGAAAGAGGGAAATACAGCACACTCAAGAGAGAATATTAATAACCAGGTGCTTATGCATAGAATTTAACTGTTGGTGTAACTTTGCCCTAACATTCAAGCAGGTAGAATTTGGGGAGTTCCTATTTCCACTCAAACATTTGAAAGAGATGAACTAGAGATCTATATTAGTCACAGTTTGCCAGAGAAACACAATCAATAAGATGTATATATCTGTATCTAGAAAGAAACTTATAAAGTATTGCCTGACATGATTATGGAGGCTCAGAAATCCTACAATCTACCTCTGCAAGCTGGAAGGAAAGCCAGTGATTTAATTCAAAGGCCTGAGAACCAGAGAGCTGATGATGTAGATTTCAGGGTAAGTCTGAAAGTCTGAGAACCAGGAACACCAAGAGAAAGAAAAAATCACTATTCTAGGTCAATCTGTCACAGGCAGAGAGGGAGAGAGAGGGAGAGAGCGCAAATTCTCCTTTTCCTCAATTTTTTTTCTCAGGCCCTCAAGGGAATGGATGATGCCCATTCATCTAGAGCAAAGAGTAGATCTTTGTAGGGTAAACTCACAAATGGATTTCTAAGCAGAAGTGTTTTGCCTTTGCAGGAAGGAGCCTATGCACCCCTTGCTGTCCTAACACTTTCTGAAAATGGGACTCTTTTCATGTCTGCAATGATCTTATATTTTTTCAGTCCCAGAGACATCTATATGTTCTTGAACTGAAGTAAATTATGTTTAGGACTTAATAAAAATAGACAGTAACAATGTCAATTATGACAGATAGTCAAAGAAAACTGGTCCATTCTTACTTCGCACTGTTGTCATGGTTTTGAAAAACACATGCATACTCAGTAGAACTTCCATGTTTGTAAGTACTGATCTATTAAAGCAGGTTTGCTTTGTTTCTTGTTACTTGTTACTGAATATTGTAATCAACGTTTCTCAGAACACTTCACCTTTCTGTATATTTGTAATCAACAATTGCCAAACGTCAAAAAAAAAAAAAAAATAGAGGGCAATCTATTTAATTCAGTCCACCAGTTGAAATGCTAATCTCTTTTGGAAACACTCTCACAAACACACCCAACAATAATGTTTACCCAGATATCTGGATATCCCACGACTCATGAAGTTGATACATAAAAGTAGCTGTCACAAGGTCTATGTTCAAAAGGCTGACAAACCTATGTATATATTAGCTAATATAGGAGAAACCCAGGCAGATATTAGCTGTTATTTATGTTGATAGTACATATATTATTTGACATATATTGTAGCATATAAAGACTATAAATCAGAGTCTTCTAACTGATGTTTGTATTTGTATTTGGAGTTTGAATCTTTCTATTCATTTAAAAAATCAATAGATCTATTAATTGCAGAATTGTGGCCTAGCACACTAGAAAGTGTTTATCTACTGATATTTGACATATATATTTGACGTATATATATATATATATATATATATATATATATATATATATCCTTATATAAGAAGACACAATTTTTTTTGAAAAACATCAAAACGGTTCAAATAATTAATGTAGAATTATCCACCTTACAAATAAGAGACTTAGCCAATATGTTTCACTGGAAAGTTGTTTCAAATTTATTTAAAGAAAGAATAATTTTTTTTAAGATTTTATTTATTTATTTGACAGAGAGAGACACAGCGAGAGAGGGAATACAAGCAGTGGGAGTGGGAGAGGGAGAAACAGGCCTCCTGGGGAGCAGGGAGCCCGATGCGGGGCTCGATCCCAGGACCCTGGGATCATGACCTGAGCCGAAGGCAGACGCTTAACGACTGAGCCACCCAGGCGCCCCAAGAAAGAATAATTCTGATCTAGATTATTATAGAACATAATCAAGAGGGAAAACTGTTGAATATTGTTTATTGAGAATCTAGGGAAACACTGATCAAAAAAAGAAATGGGTAAACATAGCATAGCAAAAGGAAAGACCGATTACACTTTTGAGTATCTACTCAACATTTAAATGTAATAGTACCAAATAGAACTTAGTAACACAATAAAGAAACAATATACCACAACAATGTTTCATTTTTGAAGTATGGCATTATTTAATATCAGGATATAAGTATAATACATCCCACATGTTAAAAAAAAAGTCATTTCCTTTAAAGATGTTTAACCCTCATTCATCTCTGTGAGTCTGTCTTGGCCACCTTACCTGAATTTGTAACCTTCTCTCTTATCCACTCTCCATTCTCCTCCTCTGGTTTAATTTGTCTTTACCAGTCAACACAATTCACCATAATACACATTTTAACTATTCATTATTTTTTATCATTTTTATAGTTTTTCTCATCCTGGTAGAATGTAAGGCCCATGGGGCAAGAAATTTTGTCTGTTTTTTTGTTGTTGTCCTTTCCCCCCACAAATGTAAATCTTAGTGGGCTCTCAGTAAATATTGATTGAATAAATGAGTACATGAATCATTTCAACATTTTGAAACCATTCCAATGGTTTCAAAAACCATTTAACAATATTTAATATATACTCTTCATAAAAATCAGATTTTCCCTTGATATAGAAGATGTCTACATAGCAAACTCCTAGAAAAATAGTGTATATGTATGTATGCATATGAGAGACAGACAGACAGAGAGACAGACAAAGAAGGATTTTTATCCTAGTCCTAAATTTGAGGGGAAAGGTTTTAGTAATTCTCATTCCTCTGTCTTCTGCATGGGAACAATGAAGTAGCTAGGAGAGAAGGATAATATTAGGTGATGAACAGATTGAGAGCTATATGATAGATTTATTATTGACACTAAATTTTTATCCTTCCAGATACCCATGCTTCCTGGCATGCAATTTTATGTCCCTCTCACCAACAGCCAATGTATGTATGTGAACCTTAACTTGGGCCTGGCCAAGTGACCTTTGTCACCAGTGATACATGGATTGAAGTGATTGTATTGATTTTGAACCTAAGTCTAAAAGAGATCTCATCTCTTTCTGTTG
The DNA here is from genome assembly GCF_004348235.1 of Phoca vitulina. NCBI lineage: Eukaryota > Metazoa > Chordata > Mammalia > Carnivora > Phocidae > Phoca > Phoca vitulina. Next base: position 22,691,830 of record NW_022589720.1, read on the forward strand.
TCCTCTTGCAGCTCTCCCATCTGCATGAGACTCTGTCCCACTTAGGTCTGTGATCTCAGAAGGAGAATGAGATCTAGCACAACATATATCAGTTGGTCTTTGGCTAGCTGGTTGACTATTGTGGTGAATTTTATGTGAAAATAAACTATAGACAGATTGACGTGAAAGTCTGGGAGATCTAAAGATAGAAGGGATCATCACATGATAACAGAATACACTTCTAATAAAGTGTGAAAATGGATATTCAATGATAAATAGTAGCAGGTTGGCTTTACCTGAGTGTGTCCCTTCTGAGCTATGCTTGCTACATGCCTAAAAAAAAAAAAAAAAGATGAAATTAAATACCAAGTCCTTATCTGTGGAGTCCTCTAGAAGAAGACAGATAGTTCTCATACTTTGGAGCAAATATACAGGAAAATTCACCAACAGGCTTACTGGCTCACTGCCAATTTTCTTATAGAAAAGATATCATACCTGGAACATTATTTTTCCCTTGATTTTCCTAGAGTGTTGTTAAGAATCCAAGGAGTGGTCGAAAATATGAAAACCAATGTGGAGATATTTTCTCACATCCAAGCTCCACCAGACTTGCTACAACTTTGTGAATAACAAATGTTTCACCCTTTGCCAAGTAGTAAAGAAGATATTGGGGTTTTTTTGTTTCATTTTTTGTTTTTTTGTTTTTGCCTAACCACTGCATCCTCTGAACAGCTCTCTTTCTAAAAGCCTGGTTGTTACAATTTTTGTTTCACATAATTCAAATGGCATAGGGCAAATTAAAAATGAGGAAAGAAAATAATCTTTTGGTGCAGCTAATATATTCCCATATTGAGCTTTTCTAAGACGTGAATTGAAGCCATAGAAAGATGCCCTGGTGAGTCTAGAACTGTGGGAGCTCTGAATACATCAAAAGGGTATGCTGGTGGGAAATCCTTCAAGCTACTAACATTACTGCAAACAATTGGCATTCAGGCTGAACTGTTGTATTAAACAAGCAGTATAGAGAAAAGATATTTAAGCTTGTTATACATTTGGTGATGGTCTTTCTGAAGTTTACTATTCCATACATCACTTGGATAAATCCGACTCTCTCCTAAGCATGTCAACCTTGTCTACTGACTATTATTTATCTAATTCCATTCTGGAATCCAACAGATTTTATGCATCATTCAACCAACTCCAAAACCACACTAGATTGTGATGTTCTCACTGCGCATATTGGAAAGTTAAGGAATCAAGATGGTACAATAAAATACATTAAATTCACAAAGACTTTTTGTTTTTCTAAGTTAAAGTTTAATATTTTTGTATCCATTCATATTTTTTTCATATTCCAACTTGCACATACATTTATACACTTAATATAATAATTGTGATCCAAAAAGGATGAAAAAAAAGGCAAAAAATAAAAACCTTAACTGTGTCTATTTCAAAAGCTATCAATACAGGTAATTCAGTGAACAAAAGGAGAAGTACATACAGGGATTATCTCCCTTTGTTTGTCTATTGCTGTGTTAATGGGCTAATCGTTTTATGACATGTGATCACTTAAAAACTTTCAATCAACTTGCAAAGGGAAAATTCCAAGATTCATAAGTTTTGTTAGAGCAGATTAAATGAGTGACTTTTAAACTGTAACCTTCAAGAAAGAGTATTATAAGCAGCTGCTCTTCATTTCCACAGAGAATAGAAGACATGGAGGTTGTTTTTTTAAATCACAGCAGGAGTGAGTTAGATTGGACAACAGGAAGCTACACTTGTCAGAAATTCATACTAGACCCTAAAAAATATTAGCAAGGGAGATTTGTAAACTCCTTTTCCATGCAAGTCTGCAAATAAATTAGATTCTACAACCAATGTGATGACCATGAATTCTTGCAAATTAGTCAAAGTGGTGAACAATGGAATGCTAAAGTAACAAAAAGTCTTTTATTGTTCCATGTTAAGATGGTAGAAGTTAAGTAACGCATAAGTCATTTCCTTTCTCCCATACATGGCTTCCTTTATTCTCTCTTAACTCTTATGAATTCATGATAAGTAGGTCAGTTTAAACTGATGAATTCACCATGGTGGGTTCTTTATTATGAACAATAAAGGCCTATCCCATAACGGGAAGATACAGACACAGCTAAAATTATGTCATTTTTTATTTAATTAATTTATCTCATATTTCTCTTTTAATGTTAAAAAGTGCCTCATATTTTCTATTGTGAATATTATATTTTCTGGAAATTATTAATGCCTGGATATCCCTTTTTATCCCTGTATTTGCCCTGAGAAAATAGCATGAATCAATAGGATCTTTGCATTCAGAAAACATTCTGCTCTATTTTTGAAAACATATTTGAATGACTTGGGAATAAAATGTCACTATGAAAAAGCAAAAACAGTCAAAAGAGTACTCTTCATTCATTGAAATATTCATCTAGGTTGTTTTACCACCTAATGTAGTATGCTTAATAGAATAAAATGAATTTTTTTTTTTTCTGTAACTAAATTAGCTGTCTAGGGGCACCTGGGTGGCTCAGTCGGTTAAGCAACTGCCTTTTGCTCAGGTCATGATCCCGGAGGACTGGGATCGAGCCCCACATCGGGCTTCCTGCTTGGTGGGGAATCTGCTTCACTTTGTCCCTCTACTCCTCCCGCTTGTGCTCTCTTTTGCTCTCTCTCTAATAAATAAATAAATTTTTTTAAAATAAATAAATACATTAGCTATCTATATTCCTTTTTGTTTTAGGTATTAGGGTTGATTTTTTTTTTTTTAATGGGCTCAATAATTCCTCCTAACCCTATGTTTATACTCTGGCAGTATCTTTGCCATTCTTCTATCAAGAGGCAGGGTGTATTTCCTCATCCGTTGAATCTGAGCTGGAAATATGATGTCCTTTGGCCAAGAAAATGGTTCACAGATGACATTTTGAGAGGTCGGGAGATGACACCTATTAACTACTTTCTTTTCCTCTTCGAAAATTGCTGTGGGGCCACTATCTAAAGCCAACTCCCTGGAAGATGAGAAACCACATGAACGAGACTTGAGGAACCATAATCCACATGCAGCACCCACCAACCACACGTTGGCCTTCTCCATTGGTTCTTATCTGTTTGTCATCTTTCTAAGCCATAAGTAAATATTACTTAGTAGGATATAGTGAAGTCAGGAAAGCAAATTAACCAACAGTGGTGTAGTCGAACTGCCTGGCCACCAGTGTCCTAAAGCAGTGAACAAGTAGATTATTAGGTACCCAATGGTGGCAGCAATACAGGCTTAAACTGTTTCTGTGGAACAATTTTTGCCGTGCCTTGTCTTTCTTAATTCTTGTGCAATTCTGATGTTTCTGTTTTCCATTGATTCAATAAACTTTTTGATACACTTATGTTGCCTAATCAAAAGTGGTTTCTATTGCTTGGAACCAAGAAGTAACAATGTAAAAGTACCTAGACTGACTGGAAACCACAGAGCCTCAAAGAAAGGGGGGAAACCTGGGGTTGGACACCTAAGTTTGTCAGCACTGAAGGGAGTAAAAATCAAGAGATGAGTATCTGGCTATTCATGGCACACGGTAGACAAAAACAGCTAAACAAATTCTTGTCTCTCATCCTCTGGAAAGTAGTTCTTATAAAGTAAGCAGGTGTCTTAGGGTGAATAAGAAGCTATGAAAGAAATCAGACATTTAAGAAATCAGACATTTAAGATGTATATTCCTTTTAATGACATTGGATACTTCCTATGAAATAAAAGCTCAAATACATTAGAAACATTCAATATTTTAGTCAATGTTAACTATAGCTTGGTGCTAAATAATTTACCAAATTGTTACTTCTTCCATTTCTCCTGACATGGCACTTTCAATCACAACTAAGTACCTGTTCACTTTAATTAAAAAGATTTACAACTTAAAGAATGATTTTGATTTCTTTTCTGTTTACTTCCTAAGGATATATCCAGTAAAAAAAAAAAAAAAAAAAAAGTAAGTTGACCACCATCCAGGTGAGTTTATAGGAAGTTCCATAAGATCATCACAGCTTAGCCTTTTGTATTGTTTGATAACAACAACAACAAAAATATGCTACCCTTTTTGATCAACAATGTACACTTTGGAGAATTCCTGAAAAACCTAGTTTTTGACTATTTGTTATTTAAGAGCAGTTAGAAGTGCAATTGAGAGAAAGGGATAGTTAAGATAGTCTTAATTCTGGTGAAAATATCATTTATTGTTTAAGCAGTGACAACCTTGATAGTCAAATGGGCCATTACTAATAATTATGCCTGGATAATGGACATAAATTAAACTGTTCCAAGGCAAACTGGGATGTGCAGTCTCCTTTCCTTAAACCATCTTAAGGGTACATTCCTCTGGGTTTTCTTAATTTAACTTGTAGTATTCTTCTCTTTGGTAATATTCAACATACTTGTAAATATTTTTTTCAAGGATTAGAATCCCCACAAAAATGCAAATTCCAAGAGGGAACTGATCTTACATGTCTTATTCAGCATCTAGTATGGTGTATGGCATGCAATTCTGCTAAATATTTAATAAAGAAGTCATTCAATGCTACATTTCCAGCATTAAGTGTAGAAACAAGAAAAAGTCCAAATTAAATTGTTCCAGAAAAAATAATTCCTTACTTTACATAACCATTTATAGAAGGCATTGCCTATTATGCTATTTTAAATCTTTATGTTAGTGACAATCATTTTATACTTCTGGAATATAATCACAGAAAGTTACATGAATTGAAGAACTAGAATACTTCCATCCATAGTGAATGTGATACAGCTCTTTCATTTCTAAACTGAGTATGGATGTAGAAATATAGAAATATCAAAGATAAATGAGAACATTAATATCAGTAAGTATTTTATTAGATAATTATATGATAATTTTTTTATTTTCAAATTATCGTTTGGGGTCTCTTTATTTTATGGACTTTGGGTATAAACATAATTATGAAATATGTATAATTTTATAAGATTTCAGATTACCTAAAATGTTTGAGTATGAACATATACGAATTACAAATATTGTCAAATGATAGTCATTTGTCACTTACTGTACTCCTTTAAAGTATTTTAGTCCAAATATGTATTCAGCATCTCTAATGCTACATGTAATGTAAAAGTTATTCTTTCAAAGAATTTTTATAGATAGCTCAATCCGTAAAGGTTTTATTTTTCAGAAAAACCATAGAAGATAAGTGCCCTTCTTTGCTTTTTTATTTTCATACTTTTCACTACTAAAATTCATCAATAAATTATTTTTTATAGTTTATTCTTGCAACACTTTGGAACCATGAAACAGAATCTTAAAAAAGAAAAAAAATGCAAATAAATTTTGAATTATTACTTGAAAAGGTAATATGAGAAGCTCTTATTTGAAATTCAAAGAGTTGCTTACAATGCTATTAATATGTCAACCGTTTTTATGCCTTTAAAACACACACACACACACACACACACACACACAATTACACTGTAAAAATCCCCAAATATTTTAAATATATTTTATTATGTGAAGAGATAGGCTCAGATAAATGCTTTATAGTAGGAAGTGTATGTTTCATTTTTAGAAATATCTGTCCTTGGTAGAGCCATGTTATTAATAATTAAATTAAAAATTAAAATAATATGAAACATGAAATTAACCCACCTTTCTGTTCTAGTTTCTGTGGTGTGGTACATTCATTCTTTTTTTCTATTTCATTACTTTTGAAAATACTTACATGTCTTATTCAAAACAGTATTTTAGAATCCTCACTTGTTTGACTTCATCAAATTTAGGAAACAAATTTAATTATCAATTTTGAATTCTCAGTTTTATCAGATATAGAAGACAAATATATTTTCTCATATAAATTCTGCTTTAGCTACACAAATCTTTGACAGCATGATTGAGTAGTTTTTTTAGACATATCCCCTACCTTGAAAAATAACCTTTATAATCTTCTTGAGTTTTGAGATAACAAGATCTTTCTGCAAAACAGACACTGAGGAAATAATCACGGTGGCTCGCTCTGCCTTGTACCCCCCATTTTATCAGCTCTCTGCTCCTGCTGTCCTTGTTGACCTCCAGAGTAGAAGCTGAAGAGCATCTTAAGGCTTTTTTCAGCATTGATTAGAAAATAAGCAGAAGATTAGTATGAAAATTAAAGCCTAAATGCATACTTTCCTTTTCATATATATTTAGAGTATACTTATTAATGGAATTTAATAACAAGTATGAATGCAATTATAGGCAATTTACTTGACATTTGTGTCCTCAGAGCATTTTAAATTAGAGAACAAAAAGTCAACACAAGGAGGGAATGTTATTAAAAAATAGGGGTAACTATAGAGAAGTTTACTTGGTGGTTCATAGAATATATATATTTTAAAGCTTAATAGATACTACTAGATCTGGTCTTTAGAAAAATAATAAGCTTACTACATAGGAGGTCTTATCCATTTCTATCTCAAAATAGGTTATGCTGTCTGTGAATTATTACTTTTTAATTCCAGAACTCGATCACTTTGTAATCACTAAATAAGGAAGGTGAAAGTGAAAAAGGAAACCTAGAAGTCATTTAATCATAACTTTAAGATTTTAAAATTTGGATATAAATTATTTTACCTAAACATCAATATTTAGTTTGATTTATCAATGATATCTTTCAAGTGGGTAAGGCAATTGCGAATCTTAAAGACACCCAGAATTAAATGCAGGCATGCACCCAATATACATTTGAAAGTGCATGCACATACTTAGATGACAATTATGAATATATTGTCTCTTAATTACTGAAACTGACTTAAACTGCAAAAAGGAGTAGTCTGCAAAATTACAGAAAAAGGGCCTCATCATTTAAATAAATGCAATATTTCTGGCATCATTTTTTAATTAAAACACCCCTTAAGACATGTTAATAATGATAGCACAGAGAGAGGATATGAAATAAGTTATAATTCAGAAACAACATCTTGTATGAAATTGCAAGAATGAGTAACACCAACACATCTCCTAGGCCAGTTCCTCTGCTGTCTCCTTTCCCTCAGTTCAGATCTATTTTATTCTTTCAATTGCTATGATAAAACCTAAGTTTATGCTGCTTGTCTCCTCTCTATCACATTTCTTATCCACATTATGACAAAATCCAGTCTGTTATGCCTTCAAGATCCAATGTTTAAATCTCCTCACCACCACCAATGTCACCACCCTGGTCCAGAAATTACTGCAAGCAGGACTAGCTTCCTGTATGTGCAGGACATGACTTCTCCAGAAATGTAATATATATATATATATATGTAATATATAAATGTAATATATATATATATCTCCAGAAATGTAATATAATATATATGTATATTACATAGGGTCGCCTGGGTGGCTCGCCTGGGTGGCTCAGTTGGTTAAGCGACTGCTCTCAGCTCAGATCATGATCCTGGAGTCCCAGGATCAAGTCCCGTATTGGGGTCCCTAATCAGTGGGGAATCTGCTTCTCCCTCTGACCCTCCTCCCTTTCACGCTCTCTGTCTCTCATTTTCTCTCCCAAATAAATAAATAAAATCTTTAAAAAAAAACTGTAATATTTGTATTATCCTATTTAGGTTCTTTATGATATACTTGCTGATTATTAGTAAATAGATTAACGATCATAAAAATATCTAATAATCTACTTTTCTTATTGTTTCTAGGATATAACCAGTAAAAGTCACATATTATTAACTAAATGTTATATAAATATGCATCAATATGCATGAATACATATGCATACACATAGATGATAGTCTTATCCAGTTTGGTAATTATGAATTATTTTATTTTATTTTACTTTTCAAACTGGAAATTGGACATCAGTGTACTTGAATATTTTTGTCTCATTTAAATGCATAGCAAACACAAAAATACTACTTTGATAAGTAGGCCCATGAATTATAATTCATACAACAACCTCATGTAACCTAACCTGCAGGCATCTATAAGCCAATGGTATTTATTTGGAAATTATTGGGAATCAGAGCAATTTAAATAAATCTGGGCAGTCTTCCAAGGCTATATGCAAGAAGAGAAGTCTTCTGTGAAAAATCATCTTCCTTGCTGCCAATTAAAATTACCAAGTATGAAGAGTAACAAGATTATATTTGAATATATCAAAAATCTTCAAATAGGCAAAATGAAATCATATGTCTTGCATATATGTCTAAATTATTGTTAAGAAATTCAGTATATAAATGCTCATGAATGAGAAACACTTTCTCCTGTGAGAAAAAAATTATCTGTTTTGATATTTACTTTAAGTTCTACTTGATTAAAGAGCAGTTTTAAATCAAACATGTATAAATGTGTAATCAAATCTCCTTTAACTCCCCATGTGCCCCACATAATTCCAAGTGATTTAATCAATACTTGGCTGGATGACAGATGTTAGCATCAATGGACCATATGGTGTTATTAGTATCTACAGACAACAAAATAATAAAAATTCTATACTGATTGCCAGTCCTTTAAATTCTAACCTTATGATTGCTGGCTTTGAAGAGAAGTTATTAAAAGTAACATTTTGTCCCCCCCAAAAAAATAAAAAATAAAAAATAAATAAAAGTAACATTTTGTTTTAAAACTCGCCATACAAAAGTGTGTTTTTTATATAGAATGCCTACTTTAAAAAAATGTTTATAAGCAATCATGATATAAGCTGCGGAATATTTCATCCTGTATGGTTGCAACCATACTGGTAATACAAAAAATTACTCCAACAATCTAAAATCTTATGTATGTAAAATACCTTGGTGTTTCCTCAATGCACTTAAAAAACAAAATAACCTTTAATACAATCAACTATTTTTAGAACTATAAATAGGAAACAGAATGTCCAATGTTAGCATAAGTACCTTTTTATGGGAAGCAAAAACCCTGAGGAAATTATTAGGGCATAAAGACACATAGAGAGTTTTATTATTGCACTTATTGTTCCTGCCACAATAATAATCCTTGAAATCCAAATAGGAAAATATTTTGGAAAAGATTTCCTCATGTATGTGACCTAATTTATAAATTCAAACTGTTCAATAAAGGACAATATGTGATTTATTTTTCCGCTCAAGAAAAATGTGCCTTAAATTTTTTATAAATTTTAAATTTCCACAAATATAAACCTATGTCCTAGAGCACAATCATCATTCTAAACATTGCCACAAATCAAATTTAATAAATTGTATTTTCTTTCCCTACCAAATTGGAAGAAATTGGAGACATGAATAACTTGATTTTCTTTCCAATGATCTTTGAAAGTAAAGTGAGGAGAAGAAAATGCTCTTTGCTCTTTTTCTGGAATCGAAATGTCTTCTCTGTGAAACTTATACCCCATCTTTCTATGAAAGTTTTGTTTACCATCTAAACACTTCATCTGAAAAGTATCTTCACTACAATAATTATCAGATGTTTTAATATTTGTGGTGGTTATATGAAGAACTTCCATACTGCACATCCAGGTAATTGATATTGCCAGATATGAAGAATGTTTAAGACCTAAGATCTGACTTAACCTAACATGATCCCTAGGAAAATGGAATTTATAAACCAGAAAACCCTCATACTCATTTGTTGCAAAATTTTTAATTAAACTGGTGGATATGTGGTGCTTTAAATTAATTAAGTACAGAGATATTGAAAGATATATATGCCATTTAGTTATAAAGTACTTTAACATCTTGGTTATTGGTTTCTAGTAGTTAATAAATAAAGTATAAGTTTGCTTTAAAACAATGTAATCTTATTTAATTAGAGTTCTAATGTGTTCCTAAACCCTCTGAGCAGAGATTTTCCATTCTCTCTATTTGATTACTAAAGCATACGAAATCATAATAAATTTGTTAAGATTTAAGTTATCTGCCCTTATGAAAAGATCCTCTCACCATATCCCTTTCTTCACATGATCCTTTATGTATCCAGTTTAATAATGGTTTTCTGAAAGAATGACTGTCCAAAAGAATCTTGGAACATGTTGCAAATTATGTGTGTTGATAATCTCTTATGGCAATCTACCAGATATCTTATACTATATATTTGTACTTTTTTGTGTTAACTTTTCTCGGTCTACTAGATATCTAAGAAATATTTTTAAGAAAGTTATGTGCGTGGTGTATCTCCAAAATTCTTTGTATCTGAGAATGTCTTTCTGTTGTTTCAATTCACAGAAGAAAAAAAAAAGTCCTAATTGTATATTCTTGGGCTTCATACTTTTCTTCAAACTCTGCAGATGTTACTCCAGTTGCCTTCTGGCATTTAATATAGCAGAGAAAGAGACCTACATCATAATAAGTTTACTTTTTTTTCTCTTAAACAAGCATTTTTAGATAATTTTACCAGGATATTTAAAAGATTATATTTCCATTTTTAATTGTCATATAACTCATGACAAAAAAAAAATCATCTGGTGAGAAACTACAATGTTCTGTTTTACTTCCTACTCAAAGACTTCTCACAGGCAACTATTTTTGAACATTTCTTCCTTTACTTTTTCTTTTTTGTTACTCTGCATAACATGATTGCAATATTACGTGTGTATTTATAGATATAAGACATTATTTACTGACTACCCTTGAGGCATACAATAATTTAGATTATTACCTACAACTTCCTGCCAGCACTTCAAAATTTTTGATATATAATTAAGTAGTGATGGTGCTTGTTGTATCTTTAAGTAGCATGTGTCAAGAATATGAAGGGTCTGGATTTTTGCTTACTTGCAAACTAGTAAGTTAGCTTGCAACAAATTCATAGAAAACTTTGCCAGAGACAAAGAGAAATGTATTAGTCGATGTGATAGCAATAGTTCCCAGCAATAGTTCCAGCAATAGTTCCAACAACACATCATTGTGTTGTTCCTGGAGCTGCAATTTTTATAGAGCAACACAGAGAGAATCAGATGATGCCTCCACATGCAGTGGGGGTGCTTTACAGGAGAGAAGCCCTGACATGAGGAAACCCATTCGTGTAAGGAGCTACCAGCAAACCTGTCCAATCTTTGTCTCTGTGAGAGTTATTACCTTTGTTATCCTAGACAGTAAAATCTGCTAAGAGGGAGACATTATCTTCCCAGGCTGCGTTCTTTTTTTTTTTTTTTTTTTGGTAGTTTTTAATTTTATTATGTTATGTTAGTCACCATACAATACTTCATTAGTTTTTGATGTAGTGATCCACGATCCATTGTTTTCGTATAACACCCAGCGCTCCATGCAGTACGTGCCCTCCTTAATACCCATCACTGGGCTAACCAATCCGCCCTCCCCTCTCCCCTCTAAAACCCTGTTTGTTTCTCACAAAAACATCTTTGAAAACATAGTTCGAAGCAATAATAATAATAATAATAATGCTTTTGTTCAGAAGGTATGCAAAACTTGAGAGACTCAAGGAAAATTTTCTCCCTACATATACTTAAGAGTCTGTTTCTTCTTTAAACAAACTGAAACATCTCCTGGTTAGCACTGTTAAATTAAGTGGTTGGCACCCTTATACATCTTTCCACCATTCCTCCTTTCTCATATGCTCTGTCTCTCTTATCCTTCATGCCGCATTATAAAGACTTTTGTTATTTACAGTCTCTTCCTCAATTATATTTAAGTGTGCTACGATTTGGTTAACAATTCAAGAAAATTTAGAGATAAGAGACTAAATGTTTAGCTTGTCTCCATCTCCTTGCAACACCTCATTAGAATGGTAGAACTAAATCCCTTAATAGTTAAGAAGCTCCAAAGCATTTCTAGGAGAAACAAAATGTAAATGAAAACCTATTGGTGGGTAAAACTGAAGCAAGTCATCAGCAGCCAAGGTGATACAGAATTTGCAAATAAGGAAAAAGCCAGAAACATAACTGTAATCTAGACAAGTTCTAAACTCACAGACAGGAATGGAAGGGGTCCAAAACAGTAAAATAAATGAAAGTTCATCTCTAGAGCAATTGCTCCCCTCATTGTCCCAAATGCCCTCCCTCAACCATCTCCTCCATTGTTACTCAGACTGAATTAGGAAGCACAGCTCTTGCTGTCCCAGTCAAAGGAAAACATTAAAAAGGTGCTATTTTCTAAATGAAATAAATGACTTTGCAGAATTTAGGATTGTAGGATACAATTTATTATAGCAGATCACCTTTCTTTCTTGGCATTTCAGAAAAATGGATTTATTTTCATTGTTTTTTCCTAAAGGTTATAAGCTCCTTTATATATATATATATATATATATATATATATATATATATACACACACACACACACACACACACACACATACATATATATGTATTTTTTTTTTTTGAGAGAGAGAGAGAGCATGTGCATGCACACAAGTGGGAGAGGGGCAGAGGGAAAGAGAGAGAGAGAATCTTAAGTAGGCTCCACACTGAGTATAGAGTCCAACATGGGGTCGATTTCATGACCCTAAGATCATGACTTGAGAGGAAATCAAGAGTTGGATGCTCAACCAAGCCACCCAGTTGCCCCAAAATATTTACATTTAAAAATTATTTTTCCAAGGTCAAAAAATTTTTCCTCCATGGTTTCTTTGAATACAGCTTCTGTTCATTCTCTCTAATGTATATATTAAGTATATAGTTCTGTCTAAAATCTATATCCTATACTTTAGTTATCTCTATTTCCTTATCTTCTCAAATCTAGGATTGCTTCTCAGATTTTCACTGCACATTGCTGTATTTTTTTGCATTGCAAGTTCTCTTCTATATCATTTAAAATGTTATTTTAGTTTTCCTCTTTTCCTTTTTCATGCAATTCTTTCGAATCTTATTTCTATTTTTATCTCATTTATTGTGTTTTCATTTTAACCTATTTTCTGTCCACTAATTTTTACTCCTATTTCATGGAAATCTTCCTTAGAAAATTTTTTCCCATTTTTATAAAGCACATTTCAGGGCTAAGAGCTTTTGGATCTTCAGGTTGATATTTTATTTGTGTTAGTCTACAATATTTTCTAATTCTCTTCCTCCTTCCTCTCTATCTCTCTGTCTCTCTCTCTCTCCCTCTGTGGGTCTGTCCCTTCCTTCCACCCTTATTTCCTTCCACCTTTCCTTCTTTCTCTTCATATCTTTATCTTATCCTGACTTGAGGAAGCTCTGTCTGAATAAGGATGCTAAGGGACATTGGAGTTCAGGTTATTCTTGGTCTTTAGGAAATAGGTCAATCTCTTCCTCAACACCTCTAGCTGGAGGGCGGGGTGACTGCACCACTTTTTGCCCACTTTTGGTATATAACACTGTTTCATCAATCCAGCCTCAAAGGACTTGATATTAAATTGTATTTAGTCTCCAGATGAAGCACATGAAAACTGGACTTCCAAGTGCCCTCTGCTAACAGGACTCTTACGTCTTTGCCTCCAGACCCTGTGAGCATTACACATCTCAAGATGGGCAGGCTCAACTGTCAAAAACACTTTATTTTTGCTCAGTGGTTTTCTGAAAACTTCAATAATAGCATCGATTTCTAGTTGGTAAAAATTTTTGCTGAATTAGGAAATATAAAGCATGATGAAGGACAAGTGGTCCTCCTCACCCTAGGCAAATTATCAATAGGCCTATGGTTATGTTTACCACCTTAATTTCATCAGCTTGTGTGGGTCTGGGAACTTCATCTTAGTTTCACCGTTTTCTGGCAGAATGTTTAAATAGTTTACATGAGTGTTTTTATGTAAATTGTAAACTAATCTATGTGAGGGATTTGTTATCAAATCTCATTTTATTTATTTAGTTGTTTGCTTATTTAGGGAAGTGGGGGAGACAGAGGGAGAGAGAGAATCTTAAGCAGGTTCTATGTCCAGTGCAGAGCCTGAAGTGGGGCTCGATCTAACAAACCTGAGATCATGACCTGAGTCAAAATCAAGAGTGGGAAGCTTAACCGACTGAGCCACCCATATGCCCTCAAATCTCATTTTAAAACAGGATCTTTGAATATCAATTTAGTAATATAATCTGTAAAGTAAACTGCCTGGGGCGCCTGCGTGGCTCAGTGGGTTAAGCGTCTGCCTTGGGTTCAGGTCAGGGTCCCAGGCCCCACAGCAGGCTCCCTGGAGCTTGCTTCTCACTCTCCCTCTGCCTGCTTGTGTATGCTCTCTCTCTCTCTCTCTGTGAAATAAATAAAATCTTTAAAAAAAAAAAGTAAACTGCCAAATATTTCAACCCTTTGGCTAGTACATTATATTCACAGGGTAATATATATTGGAATCTAAATGAAAATCAGAAAATTCCTTAGCAACAAGAACTGTAGAACTCTGGACACATGGCGATTCCATCCAAACCCTTGCATTAAGAGGCTTGACCAAACTCTAGCATGGCTTCTACTAGCTTAAGGCCACGTCCCTGAAGTGATCCAGCCTCCCTAAAATCCATGCCTGAGAAAGTTCAGTGCCACCAGGATAATTTACTGTTTGTTACAGCCAAAGCCTGGTGAGCAGATAGGCCCCTAAACTCCCTCTGAGAACTGTTACTTTAGATAGCTTGCAATTATATGTCTTTTGACCTTTGAGATGTAAATCTATCACCCAGTACTGCTTCTTCAATGACTTGAGAGCCCACCCTTTGAAAAGCAAACATTCAGGGAGATAGATTCTGATTCTCCTGGTCAGGTGAGAGAAGGGCCTAACTGGTGGGAGCCATGCTCCAAGTTGCACCACTGCAAGTTTCTTTCTCCACCAGATAAGTGCCAACTAGCAAGCCAGATGGCCTGGTCGCATGAGCCAAACCCCTTTCTTCACCCTTTAAAACTTTTTTTGCCTTTTCTTTCTGTTAAGTTGAGTTCGGTTCACGCCGGACTCTCTTCCCTATTGCAATGGTGATTACTGAATAAAATCTGCCCCCACTTCTTTAACTAGTGCCCAGATTTGTTCATCTTTGACAGTGAACATAAAGTTAATTATATGAAAGTGAGTGATATTGGTAAAGTGACTATGTTACAGATATATGTCTGTAAAGGGAAGGGGATTTAGGGGTGAGCAAATGGGTGAAGGAGATCAAGAACTACAAACTTCCAGTTATAAAATAAATAAGTCATGGAGATGTAATGTACAGCCAGGTGACTCTAGTCAATAATATTTATTACAAATTTGAAAGTTGCTAAAAAAGTAAGTCTTAAAAAGTTATCATCACAAGAAAACAAATGCTATATATTTGTATGGTGACAAATGGTAAATGGACTTAATGGAGTGAATAATTCACAATGTATGAATGTGGAATTATTATGCCGTACACCTGAAACTAATATAATGTTGTATCTCAATTATATTTCAATTAAAAAAAATGACTACATTAATAGGAATATATCTGTAAGTATACATTATGAAAAACAGGAGATACACTAACTACATTTTTTATCTGCTTCCTTTTTACTGAAGAACCACAGTCCTGACTTTTTCTATCCACATCTTTTCCTTTAATATGTTAATAAGATTGATGTCACAGTTTTAGATATGTAAACGGAGCTCAACTTCCATTTTAGTTACACAAACCAAATATATCTTGGCACACAACAACCATACATTTATAATTTACTTCTCATGTTGGAAAAATCACCAGTAGACACACTGTTTTGACTTATTTAATCATTTCTGAGAGTTCTAGTTGTCCTAGGATGTTCTTTTGAATCTTCTGTTAGTGTGGAAACGCCTGAATAATTTAAATTGAAATATTAAGTATAATTGGCCCTGTTTTCTTTATCCTGAATGAAGTCAACAAGATAATAATATTATGAAACTATATACATGAAACAAGGCCACCCTTGTAAACATGGAAAACAAATAAGATGAAATGTGGGATACTGGCAGAAAGTGAAGATAGAAAATAGCCTTCCACCTCAAAATCAAATGATCAAAGGTACACACACATATGGACTAATATGTGCATATAACTTCCCTTTTCCTACTCTATTTTCTTTGTTGTCTGTCAAGTGTATTGAAATTGCATTATTTCAGATTCATTTCCTTAGTTATCATGGCTATTTATATTTTTAAATATATTTAGATTAAAAACTCCTCATCTAAAACAACATTGAAATATAGGGAAACATTTAAAATAGAAAGGTAAGCAGAAATTGGAAAAAGTATAATGTAACAAAATTTGGCAAGTGTAATTTGTTATTTTTTCTTAGGCTGGAGTATGGAGAGGAGGATGGGAAGAAACTGTATCTCTTTTGACAAGGTTCAAGAATTACAAAAATAATTCAAAGTTGTTACACCAGGAAATGTTTCATAGATTTAAATATTTTAAGCAAAGAAATGGACACTTACTCTGGTTGTTCTATACCTTAAGTTGCAATAAAGATGTTTTCGGGACTACCTTCTGAGTTACAGTTTTAATGTTTTTATAAAACATAGACATAATTATAAAAACTGTGTTCTGTCACAAGTAAATGGCAAACACTGACACCACCATTTTTAGCAAAGGGTTTTTTACAATTATATATTAAGTATATTTGCATCTAGTGCTAGGACCATGAGAAAAGTATGTGGAGAGGAAATTATTACTATAAATTTTTATGCATTAACCTATTTTAAATTCTTTATTGGATGATTTTATACAAATGTGCTTGGGCATTATCTAACTCTTCCAGTTATGGTGATTGAAAGTTCCAATTTGTGGAGTTTTATAAGGCTGATAAGCACTAAATAAAGAAACTAAATATTATACTATGGTAATAATTCAAATAAATCATAGCCCCATTTAGAATTTTATTAATATTTTAATTATTTTATTAGCATAATGTTAGGAACATTCACAGATGGTAATTTTGCTTTTATGCCTTACAGTTAATGGTAAATAATAGAGAAACTTGTAATATTTTATACCTTCTCACTTTGGACAACTTTATTAGCATATTTGATATTTTTATCGTTTCTATGGAGCTGTATAAAAAAAATGTATCAGTGAATTTGCATTAATTGGTTACAGATAAGAAATCTGTATTTTTTTAAAGATTTTATTTATTTATTTGACAGAGAGAGAGAGACAGCGAGAGAGGAAACACAAGCAGGGGGAGTGGGAGAAGGAGAAGCAGGCTTACCACGGAGCAGGGAGCTCGATGTGGGGTTCGATCCCAGGACTCTGGGATCATGACCTGAGCTGAAGGCAGACGCTTAACGACTGAGCCACCCAGGCGCCCCAAGAAATCTGTATATTAATAATAATAATAAAGATAATACTTTTTAAAGTAAAATGCCCCACATTTATATTTTTTGAATCTGCTACTCTGATCTGAAATGTTAAGCTCATTTCTTTGCTTATCATTACTTCTAAGGAACACTCCAGCAGAGAGAGAGAGTGCATAATGCTATGCGTATTTACCAGGTTCTTCTTCAAAGTCACTTTTAAGACTTTCTTTTGCCCACCATGCTTTTCACTCAGCTTAGTAGCCATTCAACAGATATAAACTACAGGAGGAAAGGCGTGGACAGTGTATCTTAGTCATGTTGAGGTCCCTTTACTTTGGGGAGAGTAAGGCAGTGGAAGAAAGATACATTAAGAGCCAGAGTCATAAAGAAGGACTGTGCATGTTAATTATATGTGATAGAGGTCCATTTCCACTCTGGCTCAATCTGTGAAATAACAATATAAGAACCTTGAAATAGTATGTTCGCTCAAGACATAAAAATTATTTTACCATAGCTTATGTAGTTAGGTCTCAATTTCAATTCAATTCAATGCAGAAAAAGAAAAAAAAATAGCTGAATTTGTTTCACCTCATTTACATGATTCAGAAGAATTTAACCTTCCAAAATGATTGATAGTGACCCAGTTGGCAAGATCAGGGGAAGCCTGGAAATGTTTTTTATGCACATTCGCTTAGTCGAAATCTTTCCCATGTAGCTGCAATACTGGAAGGTATGTCATCCTTGAGAGAGATGGAAAGAAAAAGCTGCTGGACTCCTACTTTAGGACTAAAAGAGGCTGCTATCTGCAGACAGGGGAGTGTAAGGACTAAGTTTAATGCTGAGCAGCTAGCGAACATCTTAAACATCTAGAGGTGTCTCATTGTATTGGCAAAAGCAACACTGGAGAACATAAATATCACTGCATGAAGCCAGGCTGCTTGGATCCTTCTGATGGCCCCGATGCTACTATTTATAAGGCAAAGTCCTTTGCTATCATTGTGGCCTGTCCCTTTCAGACAGTGAAGGATACATGGGATTTAGAAATGAACTTAGTGAATTTTATATCACTGTCTTAATAGGGCAGTTTTTTCTCAAAGAACACAATTAGCGATTTAAAAAAGGAGGGATTAGAATAACAAGAGAATAGGCTTTGTTTTTCCTCTTCTAATTTTCTTCTCTTGATTTTAGAAAATAGGTGAGCATTTTTGTTGCCTTATTCAAAGCCGGAAATCTTTGAGGGTTTGGCGAAAGGGACAGCAGGTGTTTTTCATGGAAAAATAAGGGTAAAGAAATGGGGGAGGTGGCTAGATTGGACTGGAACAGAAAAAAGGTGAAGTCATCCCTCCTGTGGGGCCTTCACATTTTAAATCCGAAAATCAAGAGGAAACAGTGTTTTATCCAGGAAACAGATGCTGTCAGGTAAGCCTAAAACCTGCTGCTTTCATGGGGCCAGCTCTGCCCACAACAAAGCCTCGAGCTGTTGCTCTTCTTAGCTCAGGGCATCTCCTCCTCCATCACTGAAGGACCTGGCTGAGAGCTGACTCCCTGTCTGTGCTTTATAATTAGACACCACAGTTTCAACATTTCCAATGCCCTCTGATAACCAATATTTTCTGTAACCTTTTAAGCTTTGATATTCCTCTCAGAGCTATAAATTTGTTTTCTCTGAACTATAAATTTCTTCTCAGATATTGTAGAACACACCAATATATCAAAACAAAATCTCTCTCTAAAACAAAAACAAAACAAAATAGGGCAGTCAGTACTGAACAAAACAAAACAAAACAAAACAACAACAACAAAAAAACACAAAACACCCCACAAAATCCACCAGTCTTTTCAAGACAATTCTGTGGGCAACATGAATGGGATCATAACCAAAAGTCATTTTCCAGTTTAATCACATTGGATTATTGGATACCTTCATCATCAGTGCAAGGGGAATGCACGTCGAGAAAGCCTTGGGCCAAGGGGGCAAGATGTGGGAGCACAGTCCTGTCATCTGCCACTCTCTCTTGTACCTCCTTCACATTTCAACACACTTTCTTCCCTTTTCCCCCACTTCCCTTACTTTTAAATAACCTGGAAATAAATTTCAGCATTTATGAGTATTTAAAATTCATCTTGATTTTCTTCTCTGAAAAGCAAATTTAAAACATTTTAAAATGGAAATCAATATCAGCAAAGGCAATATTCTCAATAAAGGTCACGCATAACTATAAAGATGAAAAGTTAAATAATATCCACTGGTTATAAGGGTGCATATATTATTAAAACTGTAAAATCAACCACAGATTTATGTTAATGAGCTACAGATTGAATAATTGCGATAATAGATAGTCTGAAAGATCATGGTCTTTCCATGACAATCTGCTATATTTGGTTAAAAAAAGTCACTTAGGTGTCCTTTATGGACAATAAATTTCTTATGGGAGTGGCAAGCTTTTAAGAAAACAAATAGGTTAAAGACATTTTCTGAGTTGAAGTAGAGGGTGATTTTGGATAATCAAGAATTTGCAAAATAATGTGTATATAAAGTTGAAGGCAGTGGTGATTTTTCAAATGAGGGAAATTCAGAGAATAGCACAAGATGAGAGTCTAGGATGGGTGACTATGAGCTTGAATCTCTAGAGATTACTCAAGTAGTTGTTAAATATGCCCTGTTGGTTCACGTGAGGGTAGACCTATTCTTATTAGGCTAAGTACTCTTTTCCACATACATGGCAATAATTAGGGTTGCCACCTAAGTTTGGTAATATGCAATAGTGCCTGCCTCAGTATATAACAAAACGTTATTTGGATAATACAAAACCAATTGCTAATGGGTTTCCTATAATGTCTGATACTTTTTCCATAATAAATAAATATTAGTTTTTAAATAAAAACAAACCCAAAATGCAAACATTTATCATTAAGACTACAGTAAACACAATATTGCCCTAGAAGCGTATTGCAGCACTGCTGTATTGTCAGGTTTTATAAATCCTAAATCCGATTACCATGATTGCAGTTTGTAGATAACAGCAGTAACTAAGAAAGCTGCTGATCAGAAATGAACTCTTATAGAGCGATTTGATGACAAAAAGGAGAAAACTATGCTCAGAAGAAATGTAAATAAATGTACATCAATGATTTTATATACACTTTCCAAATAAAGTGTCCTTGAAGAGTCTTTGTGTGTGTTTATCAGTGCACCTATATATTTGGATATCTTTAATATATTATAAAGTAGACGTAGGGCAAGTCTTATGCATAGTAGAGAGAAAAAAAACAAAGACTTTGGTATTACTTCTTAATTGGGCAATAATAATCAACTTAAACATTTATTTTATCTTATCATACCAAGAGTAGAAATCTTGGAAGTAACTCTTCCCAAATTTAGAAAATAATTTTGCAAAAATTCTAAGAACGTAATAACACTGTTATATTTTATTGATGTTATTAACTATGTTATTAATTTAATGGAATGAGAATTTTTCATCCGATTCTACAAACTAAATTGGGTTTTATTTTTTATTTTACCTTGCATTTTGCTGTCCACTAGTGAGGTGAGCACCTGCTTGTATGTTATTTAGCTATTCAGACTTCACTTTCCATCAATTACCTACGTATAGCCTTTGTTCAACTTTTATTGGGTTTATTTCTATTTTGTATCGATTTCAAGTTCTTATCTATATATTAGGTAGAAATCCTTTGCCAATATTAGACATTGCAAATGTTTAGAAAATTTTTTTTAAATAATTACAATGAATAATGAAGTGATGTATTTAGTATTAGTATTAAGATAGAGATTTATGATTAATTTTGAAGAGAGAAGACAGGAGAGAAAACACAAATACTTAGATAAAAACAAAAAGTCTGGGAAATACTATGTATTTACCTATGACAACATCAAATATTTATAATAAAATATCATACAGTTATTTCACTTAAATATGCCAAGTTAATTCAAAAATCGGTAAATCTCCATTGGTTAGCTCAACAAGTAGAATAATAATCCTATTATTTTTTTTAATTATATTATCTGAGGTAATCCTATTTTCCATATAACCAAAAAAAAAAAAAAATATTTTTCAGCTCCTTTGGCGAGATTGTTTCCCTCTCATCTTTCAATACTTTCTTTAGAATCTGAAATTTTACTCTTAAGTAGGGCCAAATAAACAA
The DNA here is from genome assembly GCF_004348235.1 of Phoca vitulina. Lineage (NCBI taxonomy): Eukaryota > Metazoa > Chordata > Mammalia > Carnivora > Phocidae > Phoca > Phoca vitulina. The sequence continues at coordinate 22,713,114 of NW_022589720.1, forward strand.
GAGTCTATTCAGAATGCAGCTTTCTTTCTTCCATTGATACTGTTGCCAAAATAAAATCACTTATATGTAGTAGATAATAAATTGTTCCACCTGATGTCATTCTCACTATTATGAAAGGATAATCAATTTCCTATTTTTGAATAGCATGTAATTTACACAAACTAGAAAATCATTCAGTGAATAGAAACTTTTGCTGTTTAGAGTAATACAGTCTTTCTTTCTTCCCATGAAAATTCTGAAATAATCTAGTATTTGAATACCTTCCAGAATATATTTCTAATGATAACATAATCACTTCAAATTTGCTTCATACCAAGGATGAAAAATGAATTTTTTTCTGAAGAAAAACTTCCCTCAGCCAATATTATAAAACACTGAATAGCTTTAAAAATTAGCTGCTGCTGCAGACTTGGTCATATTTCTTCATTAATCCAAAGACAAAACAGTGTTTGTAGAGGAAACAGAAATATGTTGAAATAACTTTTGATGACTATTAGTATTCTTTGAATCATGAGTAATGTCAAGCTGCTTTATACACTGTGGTGTCAATAACTAAACAAGTGAAATCTGCAGGTGCACACACCGTTTCAGGTGAGTTCAAACTACCATTACAGCAGTACAAAGGATATTTCCGTATTTCAAGACCCATTTAATTATAAAATGGAGAAACGGCCATATAACCTCTGATTGGAAGTGATTATCTGCAATGCAATGACATCATAAAACACAAATATCAAGAAGATAATTTAATAGGACTCTATAAATATGCTCAACTAAAGGCACATACTTGTGGAATGATACTAGTATTTGGCATTACCTATCACCATAAGAAAAGTTTTTCAAAAAGAAAATATGTGAAATCTCATCACAGATCAACATTAACAGGTAAGTATTTACAAAAGATTTTGACAATATGGAACACGAACTTTGAATCTCAATGAAACAAACAAAAGAAAATGAAAGAAAGGAAAAGAAATCCCATTATTCCTATTAGCAAATGTTTATTGCAAAAAATTATTCAATAGCTCATGAGACCTTATTTTCTTTTTTCATCCTTAGCCCCTAAAATATCTACTATCTGGTCCTGTGTCAGTAAATGTTTGTTGATCTCACAATTCGAGAACCACATAAATTTTCTAAAGATTTTAAACGTTTCATTTCCCATGTATGACAATCCATTTTTTTCTAGAAATTAATAAAGATGTGATTGTCTTACAGTACACAAACATTTCAGAAACAGTTTCAGTAACATTTTGGACTGTTATATATCAAGTTTTAATACACAATCAAGTCTGTTTCTACTCTCCCTAATTTGTCTTTATTGACATGTTTATACTTAATCATTGTAAAAATATACATATTCTTACCATAAACATTGATCATATATGTGTAAATATATGTCATGTGCACTTATCATTAGTCACGTGTATATATGTGTAATATATACACAAGAGGGCTATTTTGAATTTTCATTTCAATTTGCTAATTTTTATTTTTAAAATAGATTTTCATATTAATTGTTTAAAAATCATGTTCACATGAAATGATATTTTCTTAATTGTATTTAATGTTGATATATAAGTTAAATTGTATTTATAATATATTCTTGTGTGCATTCTGTTTTTTTTTTTTTTTCAATTTTCCGGAAGAGATTAGCTATTCTTTGAATATTGTGTAAAAACTCCCTTGCAAAATTCTCTAAGCTTGAAGTTATTTTTATGGTTAAATAATTGTTAAAATACTTTTATTAAAGGTTAACATTCTAATCATATCCTATGTATGTTTTTAAACATTTTCATTTCTTTAAAAAAATGAAAATTGCACCAAACATAAATGTACATCTCAGTGCATATGTACAAAATGAAAATTCATGTAATAGCCACACCTCCATCATGAAACACCATGAAAGGTCTTTGTACTCTCTCCTAATCAGTACATTTCGTCTTTCTATGGGTAGTACCATATTAACTACTAAAATATAGTTAAAAGATAGTTAAGTTTTGCCTGTGTTTAAAATGTATAGATAAATGGAATAATCAGTATATATTATGTGTTTTATTAATTTTCTTTACTCCTTGATAGTCAATTTTGTGACTATATCACTATTTATTAATCTACTGGTAAAAACTATAGATTAAAGAGTTAAGAATCAGGTTTGTGGTCTGTTCTCTCCCTTCCTCCTGGAAAGGAAGAAGACAGGTGTTCCCATCTAATCTTATAAATGTAACAATGACGGATCTCTTGGCAAAAAGTCCAAATTTCTTTTTTCCTGGTGAAAGAATTCTTATCTATGAATGCTTTTAACAGATTGTGCCAGATTATCTAGGATTGCTTACTCTTAACACACCTGGGGTCTATGGATTTATGAAACATGGCTCCTTTGACGTCACATAGCTGTGAAACTATCTGAGTAAAAAATGTAGATGTTCCATGGCCTAAATGGCTATGTTTGTGCAACTTTGCTTAGAAATTTCATCTCTTTTCCAAAGCCTGAGTACGTCTGATAGTAGAATAAAAGGGCATAGGAAATCTTGCGGGAGACCCTGAATCTCTGCCTTCTTTGCCTGTGCATCTTGAGTCTTTGTATGCTTGAAATAATTATAAAGCTGCAAGTCGGTAAGAGCTCTAATTCACGAAAGTCTAACCTGACACTCTGATCCTCTCTGTTATCTCAATGGACATTCAAGTTGTTTTCAATTTTAAGCTTACTTTAAGTTGAGAACTCTGGAAGCGGACTCTGAGCTCAAGATTTGCATGCAGAGGTTTATTGGGGCAATATCTGTAAAAGAGTGAGGATGTAGGGCTGGGCAGAGATAAAACTTCTCTGCAGTGAAATTGCAACCTGAGACACAACAGATCCCATTGGGAGCTCTGAAGCTGGGTGGGCTTTCAGAGATTGCCCAAGAGAGCTGGGAACTTGGGGCGCCTGGGTGGCTCAGTCGGTTAAACGTCTGCCTTCAGCTCAGGTCATGATCCTAGGGTCCTGGGATCGAGCCCCGCATCAGGCTCCTTGCTCAGTGGGAAGCCTGCTTCTCCCTCTCCCACTCCCACTGCTTGTGTCCCCTCTCTCACTGTCTCTTTTGCTGTCAAATAAATAAATAAAATCTTTAAAAAAAAAAGAGAGAGAGAGCTGGGAATTTGTACTAGCCATTGGAGGAGGAATTTTTCCAAGACAAGGCTTAAACTTGACAAACCATCTTCACGAGATACCTTTAGGAGATGAGAACCCAGCCCCCAGATGCTTCAGCTACAGCGACTGCTTGACCTCTACTGCATAGAAAACCCTGGGATAGAACTTCCCATCTGCACCCTACCTACAGATCAACTGAATCTGTTTTTTTTGTTTTTTTTTTTTAAAGAAATGCTGACATACAACTGTTCTTATAAGATATCTGTCAAGATTCAGAGCCACTGGTTTCTTCAAGGAAAAATAAGGGAAGCAGGCAGATGAGTAAAGAAAATGTCAGAACCCTTTCTTCATCTGTACCTCTGAATGTATAAAAAATCTTTTATAGTTTCTTAAATCTTCCCAAGAGAGAACCCAGAGCACCATACTTATTTTTAGTCTTCAGAATAATTATGAACATATACAGGTATGTGTTTATACTTCTGAAAATATGGTCCTGAATATTTTCTTATCTTGAAGAGAAACCAACATTGAATGTATGTAATGTGTGAGACTTAATCACTTTCTATTTATGACAAAGTTACTTTCTGAGTGATAAAATATTATTTGAAGACATTAACAGTATAATTGTGAGAAGTGCACCATACTGAACCTTTTTTAAGCATTCTCTTTAACCAGCATAACCAGCAATCAGCCAACATATAGATTCTTCTTTTCAAATGTCTATTATTCAGGTCATACATTGCTGTAAGTGATATTTCAAAAAATCGGCAAACTAAGAATATCATATGGACAACCAGGGATCAGAAGAGTATAATTGAATCCATTCTGTGAAATAAGCCATATATTCCTTAGTAATTAGCATTTTAAACATAAATAATTTCAGCTATTAAAAAACCAGGCCTAAATAGAAACATGTTCTGTGTTTAGCTTCTAATCCTTGTTAATAGACCATTGGTGAAGACCTTAGCCATGAATTGTCTTCTTAGTTTTGGGCCATCATGGTTTTGTGCCTCACAAATAAAATTTTATTGGGGCGCCTGGGTGGCTCAGTCATTAAGCGTCTGCCTTCAGCTCAGGCAGTGATCTCAGGGTCCTGGGATCGAGCCCCGCATCGGGCTCCCTGCTCCGCGGGAAGCCTGCTTCTCCCTCTCCCTCTGCTGCTCCCCCTGCTTGTGTTCCCTCTCTCGCTGTGTCTCTCTCTGTCAAATAAATAAAGTCTTTAAAAATATATATATAAAAAATAATAATAATAAAATTTTATTTATAATTTTAAATTGTTCTCCTGGTCTTATGATAGTTTATTTATGGCTAGAATAGATTATCCTTAATGTCTAAATTCAGTTTTAAATGTTTTTTCCTTGACCTTCTTGGAAATCATTAAATGGCTGTCTATTACTATTTGTCTATCTTACCAGTGCCGGGATTACATATGATATATATGTCTCCATGAGTAACTCCTTGCTTTTACAAGGAGTAAATTTCATCTTCTTTCTTTTTATAGTACTAATAAAAGAATCAAGTGTACCCATTTTCTAAATGTTTTCTTCTTTTCTGAAAATTAAGATATTTATTCTATAGTATGGAAGAAAGTAAGACTTTGTCTCTCTCTGTCTCTCTGTCTCCTGATATACTGTTTTACATGAAACATATATTTATAGTTTCTTTAGTCTCTCCAAGAGATTCACTGAGACTTGGTTCTTACTCTTAAGTATTAACAGTTCCTTTTGTCACTGCATTGCATTTGAGAATTGTGAACTTGCAAAAAAATGCTATCAAATTGTGTAGTGATATTATAAAAAAAAAAATGTATTCAGTTCTACAGTGAAGGAGTCTGAGTCCCTGATTTATGAGCAATCACCCCAATGAAGCACAAAGATTTAGGTCTATATGGCACTTATGGATTTATCTATTACGTTAAATTGTATTTAATTTAGAGACTCAAACATGACTATAGTCTACTGCAAGGGGTTGCAGCATGCAAGGCAATTCAGAAAAGGAAATACTCTGTTCCTTGCCAGGGCCCAGGTGGCTTACACAGGGTTCTTGAGTACTCTGGGTAATGGAAGGTCAAGATAGTAGGTTTAGATGTCCTGTAGAAGAATGAGCATGTAATATAACCTATTCAGTGGGGAGAGGAGGCAGAAAATTCAGGAATAATATCAGAGTTAGATACGGTCTCTTAGGAAAAAAGCCAGGTTCTGGTATTGGGAGAGTGAGTGAAAAAGTACTGGGCTTTGAGCATTTTCTAGAGTCTTGACAAAAATGACCTAATGACATATTTTTATTATTTATCATTTATTATTTATTATTATTCTCCTTGTCATACAACAAATTTGAAAATGAAAATATGGTAATGTGAATCTGCATTAAATTTTATGACTTTGCTCACATTTCATGATATTTAACAATGTGGTCTCTCAAACCATAATATTATGTTTAATTGTTTCATGTTATTTCTATAAAGGCAATCATAGTTTTTACTTTAATCAAGATATCTTTTTAGCATTTGTAATGGGAAACACAATAATCCATTTCATAATAACACATATTCTCAATTCAGTTACATTTCAGATAATGAATGATTTCACAAAGGAGATAAAAATAGTTTGTATAAAATATATGCAGTACTACAGATTTTTTATCATCTTTGATATGGAACTGTATCTATTAAAAATAGTTAAACAAATCAGAGAATATAAAGCAAAACGAGTATTTGCTAGCCATTCAATTATTGTGATGACCATGAAGAACTGGTGTGATTTGATCAACATTAACAGATTGTGTTTGGCCTCTCTCATTTGACTTTTCTGTTAAAATGAAGTCATATTGGGTTAAGGCCTAAATCCAATGACTTGTGTCCTCATAAGAAGGCTATATGAAGATACAGACACAGGAAGGAGACACTCAGGTGAATATGGAAACAGAGACTGCAGTGATCCATCTACAAGCCAAAGAACATCAAAGATTGCTGCAGCTGCCAGAAGCTAGGAAAGAAGTGTGGGACCAACCCTTCCCTGGAGCCTGCAGAGGGAACATTACCCTGCCAACACTTTGATATTGGACTTTGTGGCTCCAGAATTGTGAGAGAATACATTTCTATTGTTTTAGACTACCCAATTTGTGACATTTTGTTACTGCCCTAAGAAACTTGCCCTAAGTACACAGGTACTAGAAATTCAATACAAAGCAAGATCTGCATTCTAAGCTCTGTTAGGAATGATAGACAAGTAAGCAGGTGATTATAAGGCATTGTGATATATGTTATAATAGGGTGTTTTGGAGTACTAAATAGCACATCTAACTTAGAGTATCAGAAGACAAGTAAGGCTTCCTGAAGCAAAGTATGTCTGAATAGAAACCTGAAAGATAAGATGTTGGAAAGAAAGGGGATAGAGAAGAATTCCTGTCCTGGAAAGTATGCAAAGGTATAGTGGTGGCTATGGCAAAAATGATCTTAGCATATCTGGATTATAAGTAATATAGTAAAGGAAGCAAACTAGTTTTCACAAGGGAGAGTGTGTGGAGAAATATAAAGCAGGAGATGTAAGTGAGGTCTGTTAGTCATTTAAAACACTTCCAGGATGGGGCGCCTGGGTGGCTCAGTTGGTTAAGCGACTGCCTTCGGCTCAGGTCATGATCCTGGAGTCCCTGGATCGAGTCCCGCATCGGGCTCCCTGCTCGGCAGGGAGCCTGCTTCTCCCTCTGACCCTCCCCCCTCTCATGTGCTCTCTCTCTCTCTCTCATTCTCTCTGTCTCAAATAAATAAAATCTTTAAAAAAAAAATAAATAAAAAATAAAACACTTCCAGGGTGCCTGGGTGGCTCAGTCGTTAAGCGTCTGCCTTCGGCTCAGGTCATGATCCCAGACTGGGATCGAGTCCCACATCAGGCTCCCTGCTCAGCAGGAAGCCTGCTTCTCCCTCTCCCACTCCCCCTGCTGTGTTCCCTCTCTCCTCGTCTCTCTCTCTGTCAAATAAATAAATAAAATCTTTAAAACATTTCCATACATACTGGAGTTAAGGAGACCTCTTAGTTCTAAAACAATTGAGAAAAACACTGAGAGATGTTAGTTTTATTGAAGTGGAGTAATTGATTTGAATATGAATCTAAAGTGTTTTCTTACTCTTTGCCCAGTGAGTTGGATTTGCTCATCCAATCTAAGAAAAGCTTGCTACTTTCAAACTACCATCCACTAAGACAGACCCCACACTGACAGGTTTGCATAACAAGTTTTTACAAGATGTGTTTCTTCCTCTTCCTGATCACACAGTTAGAATATATTTTTCAGCTTTCTTTACTGGAAGAAAGACATGGTCGCATGACTGGGTTTTGGCCAAGAGAATGTGAAAAGAAGTGAAGTATAAGGCCTGTAAGTTTAGCTCATTAAATCTTTCCATGTGCATTCCCTCATTCTTGATCCCTTTCCTGGTGCTCTCAGGTGCAATGTTTTGAAGATATAAGAGCCATAAAATAGAAGGGGTTCTGTTCCTTAATTTATGGATATTTCCCCAGTGGATCACAAAGGTTTAGATCTGTATGGGATTTTTGGATTTATCTGTTACAGCAAATATAATTACTCTAAATAATGATATAGGCAGAGCAGAGAGAAAAACACTAGGGGAAGCATTTATGAGAAAGTATTTATGAGAAAGAGAGAGAGAGAGAGAGAGGACTCTAGGCTACTTGTGACCTGTGACCATTTCCCATAGAGATTTGGAAGGAGAAAGAAAAAAATTAATTTCCAAAACTCAAGAATTTGGAATAAAAAAGAGATAATGAGTGAAAAGGGTATCTATAGTTTCTCTCAAAATTGACTTCTCCTTACAGAAATATAGGGTAATGGATGTTATCCTCCTTTTCTCACATACACGACTTAGCATTGTACACTATTAAGATTTATAATAAAAAGTCACTTATATTGGTAAATAGTTGGAGATTTTATGATAATGAATGTTAGAAAACATTTAAAAGATGATTGTAGTAATCCAAGTTATACCTTTGGTGTTGACAGTACGGAGGGAGAAAACCTGTGCTAATTCAAAATATATTTAGATGATGGAACTCAAATAAATTATTTGTAAGTATAAGACAGAAAGAGTCATTCACCGATATACTAAATGTATGAAAAAAATAGGTAGGGGTTTGGGCTCTGGGCTCATAAATAGTATCATCAGCCTGTAGGATGTTATACTTTAGGCGACTATGCATCTTCAAAGAAACAGTATCTTGTTGCATGCGGGGGGTGTATGTCTGTGAGTTTATAGCGAAAGTACTTATTCAGGGAGAGTAAATAGTTGGAGAAGAGAAAAATATTAAAAATGAAATCTTAGCTAAATGTGAGATGAAGAAGAACCACTTACAGAGAATAGAGGACTCAGTATTTTTGTGTAGTTGATCCACCTGGTACTGGAATGATCCCCTAACCTTTTTTCTATCATTTCGACATGACATTTATGCATATTTCCAAAATATGCTTAAAAGTTATTTTACAGAGTATATTTCCATCTTAACCACCTCTGCCTACTCCAGGAGATGATATTATTATACATATAATTGAAGAAGGAAGTCATTTTGGAAGAAAAGGACAAATGTTAGTTTTCTTCATTTGAATTTTAGCTTAATAGAAAATATTTCACTTGAAGAAATGAAAACATTATGGTGCTATATTTGATTTGTTGCAAATGTATCTTAGCTTTCTTATTAGATTACTAAATGCTCTCTACCTTTCTCCATATAGGTCAGTGGTACTCAGTAGGATCAGTACAGTAATGCGGCCAATGCCGAAAACAAGATTACATAGCATACCTGATAAAAGCGCAGTCATTTCAAATGGAAAACGGAGTACCAATCATGACAATAGGGCCTTGAAGTCTAACATTCTAAGAATAATTCACTTTTGAGCAGAGAAACTTAATCTATGATGCAGAAATGTGTCAAGTTAGGAAGGAAAGATTTATGTAAACATTGCAGTTTGTAAATATGGGTAAGCTTCTTAATGTTGGAACTTTCTTTCCAGTTTTATTGAAATTTGGTTTATATTAACTGAAGAGAAAGAGAAGATCTTCAGTTTTATTGTGAGAGTTTGTTCTTGTGTGTCACCTTTTACACCAAAATCCTTTCCAGTTCCACCTAGCTACAAAGGGAGTGGCATCCACTAATGTGGAGGGTGTGAGTGTGATTTGCGTCATAGGCCACACACAGTGTAGCTTAGAATAACCTGCCTTCCATAAATGTTGGCAAGAAATAAGGATATATGTGAGGGCAAAATTAATAGAATAAGCTTTTTTATGTTGCTTTGTCTTTCAGTTTTAGTGAATATGCGGCATTGTATTTTTATGCTTTCAACCTTTTTATATTATCCTGCATGTTGTCACAGGAGAGATCATAAACAAGGCAATGCTTCTGAAATATTATAAATATGATGAAGTGAACTGAAATGGGCATTTCAAATTATACTGTCTAGAGATAAGTGAAAGTCCCTTTCCACATAGCTCTAATGGTAATTGGATCACTAACCCTTGGGAAAATGCATGTTCTAAATCTCTCTTTGGTATTATTTTCTGTTCTTCATATGGTTTGGGTCTAAATCACGACTCACACATCTGTGTTTTTAAGAGTCTGTTGAGAGGTCATTAAGCCTTTCTGTACCATGCAGTAGTCCTCAGAGCTTTGTTTTCTTTGTGCATGTTATTTAGAGTTTGTATGAGTGCTGAACAACCTAAAAATCTTGAGTCTGAAGTAAACATATTTCTGGGTGGCCAACTAGTGTGGAGCAATTCCTTGACCTTTCCTCTCATTCACTGAAGCAAATCAAAGTATATTTCAAGTCGTGCTGCCTTAAGTCATCCTCAGAGCAAAGTCAGAGCATAAAAGTAGTTCACCCCTGAATGTCTTAAGCTAGTGATTCTACTCTTGAGCAAAAAAAAAAAAAGGAGAGAGAGAGAGAGAGAGAGAAAGGAAAGAAATGCTATGGATGGCAGTATTCTTTAATAATGTCCAAAGTCCTTGCAGAGATAGCTTGTCTCATTTCATGTGTGTGGAGTGACAGCTTTGCAAGGTGTGTGATTGAGACAACAACAAAATAACTGTAGTAGTTACCATATTCTGAGATTTTGAAAACTTAATGTTATTTCTGGATATGGCTAATTGGGAATTCATTAAGTGCAGAAAGTATTAGATATAAAGGAAAATGATATATAAAATAAGTGAGAGGTAGCATTTTCCCTCAGGCAATATGGTTTTATCTTTAACTCACCTGGAAATCTTGATATAACTTACTTTAGTATAGATTTTGATTGAAAGAAGGACCAAAGTTATTGGCTTGCCTGATCATATTGATAAATAAAGCTATATCCAAGCAGATTGAAAATGAGTTAAGTTCCTAAGATCCTGGAAAGTTTTGAGATAAAGGGTGTAACCTACATTACTTTCTTTAATAAAGCTGTAACACTAATGATGTAAATACAATTTTAAGTTTTATTAAAACCTGAAATAAACATTTCATATGAAATAAACATTTTTGTTAGTAATCTAAATCCATTATTAGTTTTAATCCAGAGCAGAAAATACTATATTTATCAATTTATATTGTAATGATTATTTTTTTTTTTTTTTTAAAGATTTTATTTATTTATTTGACAGAGAGAGAGATAGCGAGAGCAGGAACGCAAGCAGGGGGAGTGGGAGAGGGAGAAGCAGGCTTCCCGCAGAGCAGGGAGCCCGATGTGGGACTCGATCCCAGGACCCTGGGATCATGACCTGAGCCGAAGGCAGACGCTTAACGACTGAGCCACCCAGGCGCCCTGTAATGATTATTTTAAGTATTTATTCCATCTTTACTATTTTCCAATATTTGCTTAAGCACATTATACATCTCTGAAAATTACTATGAAATATATGGTTTAAAATTAAAATTCATACAAATTATGCCCAATTAAAATTGTTCAACTACAAAACAAATACTAAAACTGCTTCCTATTGAACTCTTGAAAACTGAAGGTTATCAATTTAAATAACCATCAATATTTTAATGAATTAAAACCCAGTTCTGTTTTAGGAAAGCTAGCTTACTGCACGTGAAGTATATTTTTCTTTCTATAAAAACACAAATGTGTTCAGTTGGTTGGGTGGCCAACTCTTGATTTTGGCTCAGGTCATGTTCTCAGGGTCAGAGGATCAAGCCCCGGGACTGGCTCCATGCTCAGCCCGGAGTCTGCTTGTCCTTCTCCCTCTGCTCCTCCCCCGGCTCATGCTCACTCTCTCAAATAAATAAATAAAATATTTTTTGAACACCACACAAATGTCTTCATATATTTATGATACAGATTCCCAGAAGCTAATTCCCAGAAGCTAACCTTGTGGTTGATCACATTACTGGTCCTGATTGCTCACCCTTCTCTGGGTTCATGGCCATTGATTCATGATTTTTCACTTCCTTCCACTACAGAGGTATGTGAGTGTGAATATCTCCTCACCCTTTGAATTTTGGTTTTTCTATGTGACTTACTTTGACCAGTTAGATAAGGTGAAATTGATAGCATGCTCCTTCTGAACCAAAGTATAATAGGTGGTAACATATTTTCTGTTTGTTCTCTTTCATTTCTGTCATCACCATGAAAAGAATATCTCCAAACTAATTCACTGATCCAATAGGAAAGATTTAAAATCAAGTGAAATAGAGCCAGACAGAAATATGACCTAATGAAGTGTTAATTGTTACATGAAATAAGATTTTGGCACAGCTTGATGCATAGAATTATTGTAACATATAGCTAAATAATGCATATATTCTAAATTTCAGAAATTTAAGAGAGAGATAAATGGGATGGAAACAATACAGTCTTGAAAATAACGGTTCATATAGTCAAATAATGGTTCATATAATTACTCAATAATAATTTATATTTTAGTCCCTTTTTCATAGATCACAAATATTATTAAATATTATAGAAAGATTTCCTACCCACAAAAAAACATAAGCATAAGCATCTTCACCATAAATTTGGTATACATAGTTACTACTTAATGACTCCTTCAGAAACACGGAAAAATCTCCACTTATGACAGATTATGAAGTATCAATATATATCTGTCTGTGTGTACTTTAGCAATGTCATTTATCCCTGCTTTAATTTCTTTCAAGAGCACTGATGTAAATGGAAACTCATCAAGCATAAGAATAATCTCCAAAAATAAAGTCAATCTTATAGGATACCCTTTACAGATAGTGCTTACAAGTTTAATTCCCATCTTAAAAAATAAAAATACAAGGATATCAGATTACAAACTTAGCATCAGTGAAAAAGTCCATGGCAAATATTGACATTGTGCCTATCATTGAAGGAAATCATAGTTGATTAACTGACAATAATAGTTTTGAAGTACAAGATGAAAATATCATACAGAGGAAAATTGAGTAATTATATCATAAAAAAATCAATTACTTAGAAAATAAGCATCACTCATCTAATATGCACAATAGTCTTTCCTGAATTAAATCTATTAAGACCATTGCACTTGGTACTATGTGCAAACATAAGATGCCTAGAGTTTGCAAGATAATTGTTTTTGATCCTCTGAATACTTTTATTCATTCCTTTAGATGATGTAAGTTTTGGGAATGGGCAAGGTTGAAAGTAGGAGGACACATGAAATGTTTTATTGGGAGAAGGGATTTATTATATGCCATGTAAGCGCTGATAAAAATGATCACTTTCAGGGCGCCTGGGTGGCTCAGTCGGTTAAGCGCTGCCTTCGGCTCAGGTCATGATCCCAGGGTCCTGGGATCGAGCCCCGCATCGGGCTCCCTGCTCAGCAGAGAGTCTGCTTGCTTCTCCCTTTCCCTCTGCCTGCCACTCTGCCTATTTGTGCTATCTCTCTGTCAAATAAAGAAATTTAAAAAAATCTTTAAAAAAAAAATTTAAAAAAAATGATCACTTTTGAGAACAGATTAAAATACTTGTTATCCTCCAAAAAAAAAGATGCATTCTTTCAAGTGCCTATATTTTGGAGATAGATACAACATGAGAATAAGGAGGAAATTAAATATTGTAAAATTCTATTTGAATAATTTTAATGCAAATGCTCAAAATAGAAGTTTCAAGTAATGTATCCATAACTCATTAATAATTCACTTGTATGTCCAAGTGTTCAATACTGTGGTTTTTATAAACGTGGAAACTGAATTTCAGCCAAAAAATGTGTTTAAATATTATTTATTATGTTATGTGTTATAAACGTGAGCCAAAGGTGACGCTTAACTGACTGAGCCACCAAGGCGCCCCCCAATTTATATTTAAAAATATGATAATGATGAAATTATAGTAGCAGCAAGAACTCAATGAGGCTATATTTGGGGGTTTAACATGCTAAGTCTAAAAGTAACATTTGTTGAAAGCTTTTCAGGTTTCCTTTTAGCTACTTCAAATGTATCTGCTTTGTTCTCTATATTGTCTTCTAGGAAAGCAAGGCTTCTCACTATCTGTTTCAATCCTTCCCATTTTGCCTCTATAGTATTCACAATTTCCAGAAGTCATCACATAACTCTTCTCTAAATATGGATCCTCAATGAACTGAACCTCCTGATATTCATGACCTTATGTGGCTTTCTTTCCCCTGAATCTGGGCTGGAGTGATGTAATAAAATAAAATGGAGGAAACTGACATTCATTTAAGTTGCTGTTATATAGTAATGGAAAGTTGAAAACACTGTCACCTGTAAAATGGGAAAAGTAAGATTATAAAAATGAGTTCGTAGATTTGACTAAGGATTTGCCAGACAAAAAGTTGAAAGTGTCAACTCTATATAATATATAATGTAGAATATATAATATGCAATGTGTATTGTATAAGAAATAATGCAATATATAAAATATAATAAATATATCGCACACCATATATAATACACTTATAAATATGCACATATATGCATTTATGTATGCATATACATATATAAATATAAGAGCTTGTATATTTAATTCTGAACTTTTAGTTACATCAGAAAAATGTGTCCATTTGCTTAAACTTTTGTTAGGTTTTCTGTTACATGGAGCAAACCTCATTCCTCCATGATAAAATGGTCAAAAGGCTATTCCTTTCTGTGTTAAGTGAGAGCTTTCATAAGTTCACTACTACATATACCTCCAACCTCGGGTTTCAAAATTCTGCAACTGATTTTCTAACCAATCCATTCTCTAAATTATATGACAGTAGAAAATCAGCATGCTCTTTTAAAAGTATTATTTTTGTTTAGATAAGTTTGGAAAACTTTGATTTCACATTCCTCTGGAAATGCAGAATAAATATTGGTACATAGAATCTGGGAAGTTTTTCAGTATAGAAACCTGAATTTTAGCTAAATGTTTTCTAAATGTATTTGACCACATAATTCTTATTCAAGTAACCCTTTGTATCAATACTCAGTATACGTAATGGGAGAAATGTATTGTGAAATGCTGTGTCTAAACACATGAAATTTCTCACCGTATCCTAAACAAGCTTTTTCTCTTCAAGGATTAGTTGAGTTTAGTGTCACTGCTCCATCCGAATGCTCATTTTTACTTGTCCTCACCTGGCACACCACTCACTCCTCATTACATACAAACTTGTCCTAATGAAGACACAAGATTGAGTCTGTCCTCAAGAGCCAAACCTAATTTTACAAATAATCTTGGAATTGTTTCAGAAATGGATTTTTTGGTGGACATTACATAAGGTACATAAATGCTGGTTACAATTCAAAATTCCTAAAACCACACAGGACTAAGCAAGGAATTTAAAGTTTTACCCAAAGTATATTAGAACAAGGTATGTTTGTGTGAGTGTGTGTGTATGTGTGTGTCTGTTAACACACATATGTAAACACTCACACAAACACAGAGTTAAACTTTGTTTTATACTTTTCCTTCAGTCTTTTCAACCCCAAACAGTTAGATACATATTCTTTATCCATTAGTAGTCTGAACAATCTTATCATTAGACCAGTTAGACCACATGAATTCTGCCTTACTTGAATGTTGACTGCAGATGATTATTCATTGTGTCTTGATAGTAAAATAATACTTCTTGGGTTTTTTGTGATAGAAAAAAAATATTAGTCCCATGTCATATTTGATTTCAACCTAAGGTAAGTTGATACAATTAAACACACTAGAGGCTCTTTAAGCAGAAAACTTATTGAAATGCAGTGACCAAACAGGAAATATTTTACAGTCTTCACAGTACATTACACTGGGACTAAATATGAGAATTAAGATTAATCTCATAATTAAAAGAAGAAAATTATAGACTTCTTCTAAGGAAGAAACAAGTGGATTTATGGGAAGTTACTTCTTTTAGAAATATCCCAAAGGGGACACCTGGGTGGCTAAGTCGGTTAAGCATCCGACTCTTGATCTCAGCTCAGGTCTTGATCTCAGGGTTGAGTTCAAGCAAAGTTACTAGTTATTCTACTAACATTTATCCTGGCACTTCTCATATTTAGCTAACAAAGATATTTAGACTTTTTTGCTCCACTTTTATATACAACAACTGACATATACTGCCCAAGGTTTGATTAACAATTTATTCAATATGTTGACCATATGTCCATTTGGGTTTTTTTTAAGATTTATTTATTTATTTGAGAGAGAGAGAGAGAGAGAGAGAATGAGAGAGAGAGCATATGAGAAGGGGGAGGGTCAGAGGGAGAAGCAGACTCCCTGCCGAGCAGGGAGCCTGATGCGGGACTCGATCCAGAGACTCCAGGATCATGACCTGAGCCGAAGACAGTAGCTTAACCAACTGAGCCACCCAGGCACCTGACCATATGTTCATTTGTAAGACATCTTGCCACAGTAAGTCAACAGCTCAGAATATATGCACACGTACACACACACACACACACACACACACACACACAAAAGCAGGTGGACTCATATGAGAAACGATCAGTTAAATAGATATCCAATTCTATCCATCTGAGTAGGGAAGAGAGAGTACCTAGAAATAATTAGGTTATGAAACATTGTTGTTTGTCCAATCTTTGCCTCGTACCTTTACATACTTTAACAATCTCTACATGGTGAGCTTTATGATTCTAGATATTAAACCTTATTTGTTACAACATTGGATTCGTTTGTGATTTTTCTAGAAAGGTAATTTATACATTATCCAGAAAACTGACAAATCTTGGGCTTACCTTGCTTTAGAATCAACCAATCATGTAATTCTATATTATATAATCCATTGGTATTTATTTATAGCTGTGTGCACTGACAGCGTCATTTTACAGGAGAACTATCTGAATCCCAGAGAAATTATGTATCTTGTCAAAAGTAACATATAGCTAATAACTCTGAATTCAATATTGGACTAACTTTCTGCCATAAATGTAATCTATTATAATCTGAACTCATATACTCTGCTTTTTTAAATAAGTCACAAAATATAATATATTGAAGTTAATACCATATTATTAATAATTATAACAATTATTTTGGGGATTTTACTATGTGAAGGCATTGCATTAAGTAATTTATATATAGTATCCGCAATTCATATATTTACCCTGGAATTCGATTTTCATGGAAAAAGGAACCAATGCTGAGCCTTCTCCAGAGGATCTACCAATGGTAAGAGGTAGAACTGAGCAGAACCCTAGTATCTGTAGCCTTTGTTCTATTTCATATCAATTTTCATTTTCTAATGACTATCTCCTTATTTACTGTAGAAAAGGGAAACATTTTTCAGTTCTGCTGAAATAATCAAAATGAGTTTCTATCAACATGCTTTATTCTTTATGTTGCTATTTATTATTCAGTTCACACTTACCCTATATAAATATGATATCTGGCACAGAAGACAATTTTTATAGGTCTGTACGTTTCTAGTTTTCTTACCTTTTCCAATTGCTTTGTCTTTCCAGTTTATTTTCTGCTCTTTCTATATCTCTCTCAGTCTAACTCTTGCTGTCATTTGCCTGCCCTTGTTCTCACCTCTTGGTTCTTCCTTTCATATTCTCTATTTTGCTTGGATTTATAGATTAAACATTACATTTTTTACATGACTATTTCCCTTTCAGGGCGAACAACTTAATATACTATAATAATGGACATTACAACAAGCAGTCATGATTTACAGAAACATAATACAATCTAGAGAGTGTGGTTTTATATCTCAGGTCTCACATCAAAATATATACCTAGCAAAGAGGGTTATGTAACTAGTAGTAAGAGCAGGATTCCAGGTATCTCTTCCTTCAGTACAAAACCCAGAAATCTTTTGGGGAATATAAGGCCTGAAGGTGAGCTAAAATGCAGAAATAAACAAATGAGAGCAGGAGTGGGGAGGTAGAGGACTGGCAAGGAAGGATAAGAGAGTTGATTCTGCCGGTAATCGGGGTATTAGTGAATTCATAGCCACTGCAGAGAAAAATTTGTTGTGGGGCAGCTAATGTCTGCTTCATTTCTATTCGGTAGGCAAATTCCTCAAGGTTTCCAAATACATTACAGCCCACTCTGAATGCTGGACAAACTACTTATCACCATTGATCAAAGCTGACCTTGATGGCGTCCTTCAGGTGCCTTCAAGAGCGATTTGAAACAAGTGCCACATCCTGGTTCCCTTGTGTTTCTTATGGCTGCTAGTGAACATCAATAATATGAATTCCATTTTAATTTTTCTGTAAGGGATCTTATTTATAGGGCAATTTCCAGTGCGGTGTCTTGTCTCTATGAAATGATTGCCAACTCAGGCAGCCGTTAAAGTTTACTGCTTAGGCCTTCCTTCAAGGTACAATATGGATATTACTTTCAGAAGTAATTTGGAATACGGAGTGAGAAGAGTATGTTAACTCTTTGCAGACATCCTAACTTAGGGAAATTCTTGCCTTTTGAAATGATGTGGTGCTTTTCTAAGGGAACAGAAAATGCGGCATTAAAACTTACTTTTTACTGACCTATGTGTAAATTAATGATGTCCCACTTCCAAGTGAACATTACCTCACAGAATTTCAGTTGTTAATTGAAGGAAATGATCATTTTATTTCATTTCAGCTTTCATGCCAGTATTGTAACCCATACCCACACACTGTGATAAACTACATAAGCTGTCACATTTTTATGTGCTCTCTCTTTTTGAGCAGCGGCATATTTCCACTCAGCAGCCTGTCTCCACACTCCTACACACAATTAAATAATGAGATTCCCCAGCTATAACCTAGTTAAAGGTTTTATTCAGAATGGAACCTGATCTTTCGGAGTTCATATCTGTTCATCTAAAGCTTCAGGGAACATATTGCTACATTGAACTAATTCCTAAGCACGATTTTACCCCGAACATTGTATTGTTGTCTTTGCATTCCTCTTTTTTCCTATTGCAATTATGTGACTGATGGAAATACAGTCTTAGAGTGAGCGGGGCGGGGGGGAGTCTAATCTGGTCTATTTCTAGATGCAGAAAGGACTTTCTCTAGCCATTTGGACTTAGAAGGGAAGAAACTTCACACTGAGGCCAATTTAACCCTTAGACCCATAAATATAGAGTTCTAATCTTTGTTTTATTAAACTTAATCCCCCATCATGCCAACATTATATTCTGTGGTGCTTGTTCTAACCTCTTGAATTGCAGACTGTTAAAAAAAAGAAGAAGATAGTAGGAAGGGAAAAATGAAGGGGGGGAAATCAGAGGGGGAGACGAAGAATGAAAGACTATGGACTCTGAGAAACAAACTGAGGGTTCTAGAGGGGAGGGGATGGGTTAGCCTGGTGATGGCTATTAAAGAGGGCACGTATTGAATGGAGCACTGGGTGTTATAAGCAAACAATGAATCATGGAACACTACATCACAAACTAATGATGTAATGTATGGTGATTAATATAATAAAATAAAAAAAATGCCTAGAATATGAAAACATTTCCTCTTAATTATCTCTGGACCATGTGTGTCATTTTATCAACCATTCCTCATGGGCCATTCAGATTCCTCCTACCGTGTTTGCCCTCTTCTGTGTATTTTATCTAGTCAAACATTTATTCTAAAATGTATTGTCCTTATTTTGGAAAAGTATCCTAATGTGGCCAAACCACAGCTACTTCTGGTAATTCTATTGTCAATAGCTTCTGCAAAAAGTTTTATTAATACAGACACTCCATTTCCCTTTTAAAATATTTTTTCCTCAACAGTATTGATTCAAATAGATTCTGTAATATTTCTAGTTTTCAAGTTCTTTTGTCCATTTGTAATATTTAATCTTGCCAGAGTGAAGATAATTTTCTTCCACTTTGATGCCAATTTGACTAGTTTGTATTGTTTATCATGTTTAATTTTTTTCTAATTAGCTGTCATCTAAATCTTTGGTAGCTAAATATTTTTTATCTACTTTCAAAGAATTGTAAGTAATTTAGAATATGACAAAGAAAGATCTTTATAAGTCAACTCAGAATCACCCAAGATGCTGAGACAAGGAGTACAGGGTTAAAAACCCCAATAGTATTTTTGTTATTTAGTTCTGATGCCTCCATCTTCTCTGAAAGGTTAATTTAGTAAATTTAATTCAGATTATTAATAGAGCATTTGGTATATCTAAACAATTTTGATAGAGAATACTTCAAAATTGTGAATTTTCTTATTATTTCCAGAAGTCTGTATATATCCTCTACCTCTCTAAAATATAAACAATAAGAATAGCAAGAGGCATACAATCCTTAAGATGCTACTAAAAATTAACTTACTGGACAGTACTAACATTCATGGTTATCAGCTTTTATTTGGGGTAATAGATTATTGGTTAAAGCTTATGTGGTTAAAGGTTATGTGATTAAAGGATATGTGGTTAAAGCTTATGATTTAGACCTACTGGTCAAATGTTTTTATTGAGTACCTACTGTGTAAAAGGCACAATTATAGACATAATGGTTACATCAATGAACATGAGGGAGAAAGACTCCTCGTCTCGTTGTTAAGGCTTTGAAGAACATAAAATGGGGTAGACTTGACTATAGATATTTCTTTAGCAAAGCTAGTTGAGAACTATATCCCTCTGCAATTTATATTTGATCTCTCATTTGGTATAACAAGAAGAAGAAAGCCAAGTAAATATCTATGGAGTGAAATTCCCAGAAAAAAATAAAAAAAAAAAGGAGGTTTAGAGATAAAAATTTATTGTCTCAAAAAGAGAAGAAGCAATACAAAGGACCTGAGAAACAAAAAGGGTAGTGTAGGGAAATGCTGAGTTGGTAGTAAATCAGGGCAGATAACAAGGCAAAGCACAGGTCATGTAAGAATTTGTAGACATGGTAAGAAGTTAGAACTAAGTTTTATGCTTACAATGGGGAGTTTTAAATAGAATACAACCTGATGTTACTGGAGCCTCTAAAAGATCATTCTGGCTACTCTGTAGTTAGTTTGCAAGGTAGCAAGAAGAGAAGCAATCATGGAGACCTGACAGGATATTGTATGTGGAATCTGGATGTCAATGACCTGAAAAAGATTTGCAGTGGCATAAGTAGTAAGGTTTAGAACCTTTTGGAAAAAGATCTGAGAGGACTTTCTATTGAATTGGATGTAGAGTGTAAGGGCAAGATGCATCACAGAGAAGTCTAAGATTCGTGTTCTGAGTGGATAGATTACGATCTATTTATTGATAGTTTTGTTTGTTCGTTTGTTTTTAGAGGGTGTTATATTGACAGTAATATGATGTAGATGATATAGTCATTATTTTGGCTATATGGTGTGTCAAAAACACCTTTATGTGTTTGGTTCTCAGGAAATGCTGTGCGTGTCTCCCACTATAAAATATGCAAGCGCCCAAACTTCAATTTCCCTAGCTAACTTGCATCTCTAGTGTGGGCAGAGGACTAATGCTCTTGCAATCAGGGACACATACTCTCGATTTTGACTCAAGAGATTATAATCAAAAGAATTGCCAGCGTTAGTAGATTGTCCTGTCTGGCAGCCGCGGCAGCTGTGTTGTGTTTAAGTTCGTGCAGTGACGGCAGAAGGAGTGTTAGGGGCAGCTTCCAGGATAAGGGCCTAATTGTATTAGCTGCACATTAATAGTGGTGCAAGTGGGGGCGCCTGGGTGGCTCAGTTGGTTAAGCGACTGCCTTCGGCTCAGGTCATGATCCTGGAGTCCTGGGATCGAGTCCCGCATCGGGCTCCCTGCTCGGCAGGGAGTCTGCTTCTCCCTCTGACCCTCCTCCCTCTCATGCTCTCTGTCTCTCATTCTCTCTCTCTCAAATAAATAAATAAAATCTTTAAAAAAAAAAAAAAAAATAGTGGTGCAAGTGGCAATATCTAAAGTTCAGACAAGGTGGCCGTGGTTTCTCTGTTAAAACAGCACCGGGAAGGGATTTGGGTATGATTCCAGGTGGTAGAACTTCTACGAATGATTCTCTAAGTATCCCAACAATTTTGTGAATTATTCAAGATCTTATTTTTTTCTTTTTATGCTTTAATTCGCTAGACACTACTTCAGTGCTTACAATTAAGAACTCTTACGATATAAAAATTGGAATTAGAAATAAAAAGTCCTAAGGCAAGTGAAAGGAATCTGTAATTTGTTATCTGCTTGTATTGGTTCCAAGGCAGTGATAATCAGCTAGTGCACTATGGGTTAGCTCTGAAGAGTCGAACACTAATGATTTCAATAAACACTTAGTGAGCCTATAAATTGAACTAATCCTGCAATTAATAGATTTGCAGAATCAAACTTTTTTAAAGTTTTTCTTAGCACTGTGGTTATAACCGATAATAGACATTTTAGTGAAGTTATAGAAAGACCTATATATATATACATATATATATAGGCATGTGTGTGTGTGCGTGCATAGAGAGAAAGTGGAATGTGATTCTATGCAAGATTTTACAGATCTCAGAATATCCTTAATGTTTATTCCATAATGAGCCTCCTTAACAGCAAGTACACATTCATCTCGTCTCATGAGGATTTTTCTTATATTGTTTAAAAAAAATAAAAATAAAAACAGAAATGACCTGGCACAAGGGAACCCTTTTCAAAGAAAAAGTAATTGTATAATGCTTGTATCTCCAAATTGAAAACTATGATCAAATCAAGCTTTGTCATTGGAAAAAAATGAACAAGAGTATTTTAGAACTAAAGATCTATCTATCATCTATCTATCTATTTTTCCATCATCTATCTATCTATCATCTATCATCTCCCACTTAGTTTCTATAATTTACATGGAGCCTTCAAGATTAAGAACCATAGTCCATAATGTAATTCCCTGATTTGAGTTTTTTAAAAACACAGACTCTTCAAACAAAAGGTCAGTTAGTGACTTGAGGAAGGACCTTAGGATAGTATAACAAATATAATAAACTTCCTATCTATCAGTTTGCTAGGGCTTTCATTGCAAAGTGCCATAGACTTAGTGACTTCCATAAAATGATAAATCCAATACAATACTGGGTCTAAGGTGAATAATACATTTTAATGACAAGAACTTCAAATATGCTGAATGGAATTCCTTGTGCATTCTTTTTTAATATGCTTGCTTGGTCAGCACAGAAGACAATTAAATTTTGGAAAATAGCAAACTATGGCCTGTACTTTAAATCCAGTCTTCCAATTTTTTAATTCATTAAGTTTTATTGGAACACAACAACTATATTTAGATTTCATATTGTCTATGGCTGCTTTCACACTACAATAGCGGACATGAGTTACTGGGATAGATTCATTATGGTTTACAAAGCCTAAAATATTTACTAGTTGGCCTTATGTAGAAAAAGTTTGCCAATCCCTATATAAGATCAATCAAGTAATGTGTGAGATATAGATTAACAACAATTTTTGTTAGCATCAATTAATGGATTGCTAGATGATCAGGCCTTGCAGGGAATAACTTTGGAGCATTTAAGACAAAAAGGTTTGGGAAAGTGTTATGGGAATTATCTCTTAGATTAGGTCAAGATATGAGTCTCATGAGACTTGCCAAAAGTCCTATCCAAGAAATAGGATCCCAGTAATCAATTAGACTAGATGAGTTGCCTTGTAATTATCAGACAAACTCATTTCTAGCTATCTAGTCCTTGTTCAATGGCTGTTTCTTTGACAAGAAATAAAGACTAGGCTCTTCTTCTTAACCAAGTTAGCATACAGTAAGTGTAATCTAACCTTCCAGAGGTGGACTTCTCTCTGGATTCCCTGAGAAAGTACTACACTCTGGGGGAGCCCAGAAACCATGTTGTAGCTGTATTAAGTAAATTACATTGAAGTTCTAGCATGGTTTTGACAGTATACACTTACAGTTTGTATTTGTTTTCTCTTTAGCCAGTGCTGCTCTCAGAACCCTCTCAGTTAGTTTTATGGAATTATTTTATCACTGATATTTTATAAAACACAGTATTATATCTGACCAAAGAATTTACAGGAAAAACAGAGGGTGATCAGCTAATTATCATGGAATTTATTTGCATTACACAACTTAGAAACAACAAGCATTCTAGAACCTTCTTGAACCTAGTTGTGGCAAGAGAGAAGACCTTGTGAGTTTGGAGTTCTATCCATATTAATTTCTTTCTTCTTTTTTTTTTCATTGAAATAATACATGGGGTGGGAACCAGAACATAAAAGAGAGATGGTGCATGCTGAACATTGCACAAAATGATTTTATTGGAAATTCTTTTCCCGGAAATTTTAATTCCTGAGGAAAGAAGCTCCTATTTGCAGACTTAGCATGGGGCTTACTGAACTAGAAACTGAGGCTATATTGCTGGACATTTTTTGTTTGTTTCTCTTTCTCACTCTTTCATTCTTTTTTATTTTTTGTTTGTTTCTTTCTTTCCTTTTTTTATTCTTTAGGGAGAACTGGCCAGGGCAACAAAAGAAATGGAGTATGATTTTGGCTGAAGTAATCCATTCTGGCTTTCAAGAAGTGTGGTTGTTATTGCAGAAGGAAGAAAAAAATTGTATGAAGGGACTTCAAGAGATTGCCTCTGTATATCTTAGTACTGCCTGTCTAGTAGTAAAAGTTAAAAAAAATCTCTAAAGGAAGAAAAACAGAAGGTTTATATTCCTCCAAAGAGAAGTTGTAATCATATTCTTTGATAAAGAAGGATGACTGGCTAACGATCAGACTAAAATTATAGGAAATATGGAATAAATAGTGGATAAAGGCAATTATAAAATATAGAAGCACTACCAGCGGATAATATTAGATTTAGTGAAGTTTTTTTCTGTGTTTTCTTCTTTGCGGAGTTCAAAAAATCTGTTTTGTTTATAAATGATATTTTTCCTATCTCATATCTATCAGTTATATATATATATGTATATATATATATATATATTGCCTTAGAGGTAATGAAATTATAACTTAATCCATAGGTTAGAGAATTTTTAAGATGAACTGTGACAGAACTGGAGAAACAATAGTCATCACTAGGATAAACTATATGTTCAGTTGAGTGCAATAAATGATATGGATTTGTATTTTCTCCCTTTTGGAGAGCTAAAGAATGTGTATCCAATATTATGAAACATATTTGAATTATGGTAGATAAGAACCATTTTTATTTGCAAAGATGAAAAGAAGTGTGTATGTTTTTATTGGAAAGTCAATGGTGTGGAATATACTGCTTGTTTTCTCCCTTTTTCTTTTTCTCCTTTTCCTTTTTTTTGTTTCTTTTATTTTTATTTTTCTATTTTTATTTTTCTGATGCCCAGTGGCAATGCTTGGGAGAAGACTTACTTTATTAAAATCTAAATAGGGGGCAGAGCCTCCTTCTCACAACAGAAACAGATCAGTCCAGATAGACACTTTTTCAAACGACTTAAAGAATGAGTATGGATACCTGGCCTACTAAGCTATGACAATCAGGCATTCGTAATCAGGGCTTCAAATAAAAAAAACTGGCACAAAGATTCTGAAACTACATACATTTTATTCTCACATTATTGGCAGTTCTAGCAAGATTTCTTTCTTGGTGACAGTGTCATTGGTGCTAATGTTGACATATAGAAATGCCTTCCCAGGGACGCCTCTGGATTAGGCTAAAGCATCCATGGTTCAATTTCCTCGAGGAAACATTCTGAAGGGAGATCTGGTTATTGTTCTTAGACATGTGGCAAGCAACCTGCCCAACCATTGGCTGCTACTATCAAAATGTTCTTAATAAAGTTCTTTTGTGTTTATTTTAGCCAGATGTCATTTAGCCAGATGTCTAATTTTCACAAAACAGTCATTACTGATAGACACAAATGTAGATAGAAATTTGATTATTAACACGAGTCATGTTAAAATATTCTTAGTGGTCTCTCTGAGGATGAGAGTCCAGCTGGAATGGATGAGGGATAGAATGAGTATTATGGAAATATAATAAGAAAAGACAAATATTTCAGTTTGCTGATTATTATGGGAGCAGTCAAAAGAAAGTTGGGCAAAGTTTTGATGCAAGGAAAAGGGAATATTTACAGTTGCAAAAGCTTTTAAATGGTGAAAAGAGATAAGGTGCAGAGTCAAAATTATGAGTTGATTGAAAAAAGGAGCCCAGGCAATTCTTACTTCAATAAAAGGAAGACAGAAGATCTAGAAATGGGATTGGTATCAAATAGGTTAGCTTATGTAACCGTGGGAAGTTAGGTAGCTTTCTTCTGATTTCATGCATTTTCTTTGCAAAGAAATTAGCATGGTCTTTGGCTAAAAGGGAAGTGGAAATAGGACATAGTGGAATAGGCAAAAGTTACAAAATATCTTAAGCAATAGAAAAATTAATTTATTAGAAAAGTTAAGTAGTAATGTTTTCCATATTTATTATGTTGGTCTAAATCTTTTTCTTTCTTTCTTTCTTTCTTTCTTTCTTTTTTTTTTTCAAATGAATGCATCACTATCTACAAAGATATACTCGATTATCTTGAGGAAATTCACCTGGAATTGAG
Organism: Phoca vitulina; assembly: GCF_004348235.1. Lineage (NCBI taxonomy): Eukaryota > Metazoa > Chordata > Mammalia > Carnivora > Phocidae > Phoca > Phoca vitulina. Next base: position 22,739,123 of record NW_022589720.1, read on the forward strand.
GCATGTTCTCTTCCTGACTTAAAAAAATGAGTTAACTTATTACCATATTAGCATTACTGCATCATCTCCCACCTAATAAAATAATCAAGGTGGCGCTGCCATACAACGCAGCGTGGGATATATGAAAATAAACAGATTACAGGGGTTGAAGAAGTAAAATATTTAGAAAAATTGTGTTTATCTGTATGATTCTAAAATACCAACTTTTGGGAAATAAGAGTGTTTTTGAATAAAAGAAGCTTTAAATGGTTTTGGATTGTCTTCAGTTGCTTCTCCTTCCCCATTCTTTCCCACTACCCCTCTTTTATCAGGTCTTACTAAGTTTTCACTATCATCATTACAATAACAAGTTATAAAAAAGTTAATTGCATTTATGTGGATAGCTTAACTGTAAATAATAACACATGTATTGATTGGTATAGTTTGTCAGCAGCTCTCTATGAATAAACATCACGACTATTTCACCTCCAAAAAAGATAATTCTCAAAATTAGATTTTTTTATAAAGCTCACCTTCCCTATGCTTATAATACACAAATAAAAGTATCTAACACATTCCTGATGAATGATGTGGTATAGAGAACTGTTCTCTGGCAATAAATTATGTGCTACAGTTGTTTTCCATGTGCTAATTGGTAGAATATATCAGCAAACCCTCCCCCTTGCTCCCCTAATGATGATATAAAGAGGGAAATAACCATCTTGTCTTATCTCACCAAGATTATATGAAATAGTTTCTGAAACTTGTTGGCTGGATGGGGTAAAGTACTTTTACCTTTTTCAAGCCATGCTGTGTCTTTTTTGAGAAATGAAATAACATAATATTGAGTAGTATATTCACAAACTACAATTGTGGAGGCACATGACACTTGAGAAGATGTTATCTGCAAATTATTTCTAACAGTTCTCTCCAGCTTTTCTTTCAAAGTATGTGTACAACAAATTTGGATCATTTCTATTGCAAATCCCTACAATTTCCTCAGAATAAGAATAGGTAAAAATGTAAGAATGAAAGCATATTGCAGAAGAACCTTGGCTTTGGTACACTGCAGATATTTTCAATTGCATTTATTTTGATTAAAAAATGAGGAAGATGTGGTAATATATACTAAAAAATACGAAACAGAAATAAATCCTCATTTAAGCAATTGGAGAGGACCTGGCCATGCTGAAAGATGGTGTAATAATGCAAATGCATTGTGAAAAAAAATTAAAAATGTGGTAAACCTAGTGTCTGTGCAATTAGAGTAAAAAATATTTTCATAAATAGAAAGCTTTTAATCATCTCAAAGTGACCAGTATAGGGTGCCTTGGTGGCTCAGTTGGTTAAGCATCTTGCCTTCAGCTCAGGTCATGATCCCAGGGTCCTGGGATTGAGTCCTGCATCAGGCTCCTTGCTCAGCAGGGAGTCTGCTTCTCCCTCTTCCCCTCCCTGCCACTAGTGATCTCCCTCTCTCTCACACAAAAAGAAATAAATACAATTAAAAATAAAAAAGTCACCAATATAGCTGGTTGAGTTAGACTGACAAGTATAAAAACCAATGGAATACTAATTTTTAAAACTAAGTTTATGTCTCCTTGACAATCTTAAGATCTTTCTAATTAATATGTGAGAACAAAGTTAAATAAGTAATATGAGTATCTCTTGTGACCATATATTTCCTGAAAATAGAAGTTTTATTATAATTCAATTGAAAAAATTATGAATATGTATGCATGTATATATTTATATATAATTTTAATGCAACAATGTATTAAATAAGTGTTTGCTATTATTCAAATCTTTAAAACCAAACATGTGGCAAGTATTCTTAATTTAATCTGTTGACAACCTCTGGCATACTTTTAAATTTTGACAGTCTTTTATTTTCTTTACATTTCTCAGTAATTTGTTACGCCTTCCTATCATGTGCAAACATTACATTTTATCATTTCCCCAAAAGGTAAAAATGAAAACAAAAAGCAGATTTTCAACCCTCTTTCCTTCCAGTAATATCCTATCCCTTAGCTGCCTCTTAAATCTAGGAAGAATTGTTTATATCTGAGTTACATTCCATTGTACATATAAACCACATCTTCTTTATCCATTCATCTGTTGATGGACATCTGGGCTCTTCCCATAGATTGGCTATTATGGACATTGCTGCTATGAACACTGGGGTGTAGGTGCCCCTTCTTTTCACAACATCTGTATCTTTGGGGTAAATACCTAGTAGTGCAATTGCTGAGCGGTAGAGTAGCTCCTTTTCTAACTTTTTGAGGAAACTCCATACTGTTTCTCAGAGTGTCTGCACCAGTTTGCCTTCCCACCAGCAGTATAAGAGTGTTCCCATTTCTCCCATTTGCAATGATGTGGATGAGTTGAACTAGAGGGTATTATGCTAAGGAAAATAAGTCAATCAGAGAAAGAAAATTATCATATGATTTCATTCATATGTGGAATTTAAGAAACAAAGCAGAGGATCATAGGGGAAGGGAGGGAAAAATAAAATAAGATGAAATCAGAGAGGGAGACAAACGATAAGAGACTCTTAACTCTAAGAAACAAACTCAGGGTTGCTAGAGGGGAGGTGGGTGGGGGGATGGGGTAACTGAGTGGTGGGCATTAAGGAGGGCACATGATGTAATGAGCACTGGGTGTTATGCAACTGATGAATCACTGAACTCTACCTCTAAAAATAATAATACACTACATGTTAATTAATTGAATTTAAATAAGAAAATAAAAAATAAACTGGCTTAAAATGGAAAAAAATAATTTATATCTGCCATCTGCAAAATCTCTCCTATTTTTTTCTTTGAATGCCTTTTGAACCTCATCATTCTATCACAATGGTGCATCAGTGTCATTAAATACCCATGGTGCATGTGGGATTAGAGACTTTTTACCTCTCCTCTTGAAACCCTGTTTTCCACCTGGCCTCCACATCTCCACGCTCCCCTGGATTTCATTCCCCTCACTGACTGCTTCTCATTAGGTCTCCTTGCTGGTCACTACATAGAAATATGGTGCTTATGGGGCACCTGGGTGGCTCAGTCATTAAGCGTCTGCCTTTGGCTCAGGTCGTGATCCCAGAGTCCTGGGATCAAGCCCCACATCGGGCTCCCCGCTCCGCGGGGAAGCCTGCTTCTCCCTCTCCCACTCCCCCTGCTTGTTTTCCCTCTCTTGCCATGTCTCTCTCTGTCAAATAAATAAATAAAATCTTAAAAAAAAAAGAAAGAAATACGGTGCTTATTATTTTATTTTTTTTCATAGTTTGAATATTAAGTAGGTTTTCTCCATATGTTACCAACATTTCTTTTTTCTCTTATTCCCAGGTGTTAACTGCACAGAGAATCAGTTTCAAACAGGTTCAGATGCTCTAGCTTGAAAATCAATACTCAAGAGACAAGTGATGGTTGGAAAGGAAAGGTTGCTTTATTCAGGAAGGTGGCAACCTAAGAAAATGGTGGACGAATGTCTCAAAAACCATCTGCCCTCACGCTGCGGAGCCAGGTGTGATAAAGAAAGGGCGAGGGGTGGGAGAAGAGAGGAGCAAATGCCCAGGCAGCTAGTCCTTTGTGGACATGACCATGAATGGACTTGTTGGCATCAGTGGTAGTTTTTTTTTCTGCATGTGGTCAGGCCATATCTTCTGGTCAAGTTTGGTCCTTTACTCCTCAAGGACAATTGCCTGCACATCTCAAGGAAAGGATATTGGTTCTGCTAGGAACAAAGGGACTTAGGTCAGTAATCAAAGAGTGCCTAAGCCTGCAGCAAGGTAACACTGAAGACTGGTGGGAGTGCTATTATACAAGTAGTCCAATTATCTGCTATCTGAAACAGCTATTTTATGTTTTTTTTAAACTTTCATCCCCACCACCCCAACTCTAAGCTGATGATGTTTTCATCTTCTTTTACATATTTAAAAATATGTATTGGTTAATTTTGCAATCACATAAATGGTATCATGTTAATATTTTCATATCCTAGCTTTTTGCTCAATCTTTTCAAGATTCATATATATATGTTTTTTCATGCAAACGTTAGATCAATTCAACACTTTAAAATAATTTGATAAGATGTATGCTTCAGAATAACAAGAACTCATATTTCCCTAAATATTATTTGGACAAAGAAAATATATCTAAATTCATAACTGCTGTTAGAACATTGGCATGACTTTACATCCTTGAACCTCCCTTTTCAATTTGTTGATATTTATATTAATATACTTTGTAATGTGTTTCTTAAATTATTATTGCTATTAAATTAAATTATATAACTTTATTTTTAAAGATATAATCATAGTTTTGGAAGATTTGTTTTCTCTATTTTATTTTTAATCTGTAATAATATATACTAGGATGAATTTTCTCTGCAACACTCATATGCAAGAAACTTCACATCATCATATTTTTAGAATTACACTGAATTACATATATCTTTTGCAATCTTTCAGAGATAGCACACAGCAAGGCTCAATTTGGTTTTCTTTATGAAACCAATGTTGTTGTTGTTTTTGTCCCCTCAAGACCTAAAAGAAACCTGGCATCGCGTAAAGATGACCATGTTAATAAATCATCTTTATTGTGGGTTTATCTGTAAAGCAAAGCAAAGCAAGACAAACAACAAAAAAACTATTATGAGACTTGAAAAATATATCTAAAAAAAGTCTTCTTTATTATTTATAGTCTCAGTTAAGCAATCCATATCAATGTCTTAAGGCCATGGGCATCCTAACCAAAAAAGGTCATGGCCTCCTCACTCAGAAAGCTCCAGACTCGGGGAAGCTATTTTTAGGCCTACTCTCTTCTTCTGGGCCAGTTAGTTTCCAAGCAGGTCCCTTGAATGAATCAAGCATCTTGGTATTTACTCCCTCATGTAATCAATTCTAATTGACTCTGGTTTGGTCATGAGACTCACTTTTGATCAATAGAATGGGATGCAGGTGATTCAGTGTGGTATCTGAGACTACATCATAAAAAGCCTTACAGCATCTGTCTAAACCTCTTGTCTTGGGTTGCTTGTGTGTGTGTGTGTGTGTGTGTGTGAGATACTACTTCCCAGAACCTAGCTACCATGACTTGATTAGCCCAAACTAAAGGCAAAGTCAAAAGTAGGTGCTCTGG
>NW_022589720.1:22744243-22836330 GCF_004348235.1 Phoca vitulina
ACTTGATTAGCCCAAACTAAAGGCAAAGTCAAAAGTAGGTGCTCTGGTAAACATCCCCACTGAGGTTTCAGGCAACAGTCACCCCTGCCAACCTCGTGACTTAACTATGTTGGATCAGCTTAGTGGAATTTTAGGATGACTATAGTCTAGCTGTTCTCTGACTGCAATCATCTGAAAAACCTCAGGCAAGAACTATTCAGCTGAGTCCAGTTAAGGAATCACATTCCTTTGCTTCTATTGTATGGCTTCTTGTAAATTGTTACAAAGATACGCCATGATTCATGGTTCCATTATATCTCTCCTGTGTAAATAATCCTTTATTAAAATTTGAAAGCATAAATATTAATATACTTATTATTAGGTACAGAATACAGATAACATAAATGACATTTATGAATAAGACACATAATTTTAAAAATAACACTTGCTGTAACGTGAATATTAATGACCATATAAAGCAAACGCAGAAATTAACCTTTCTGTGTATTTTCAACAGAACATTGATACTACAGACAAAATCATAAGGAGGTGCATTTATTATCCTTTTATTGCATTCCAGCCAATGCATTTTAAAAATTCACTTAGATTAGTTTGGGCTTTAATTAAAATGCTTTGCATACATTTTCTACAGAGTGAAACATAAAATTGAATATATTAGTATATGAGTCTGAATAATGTCTTTAAGATAGCCAAGATAAACCAAAAAAAACAACATAATAATTAACTGTAAAAGAATAGTTATAACAGGAGTGCCTGGGTGGCTCAGCTGGTTGAGCAGCTGGCTCTTGGTTTCAGGTCAGGTCATGACCTTGAGGTCCTGGGATTGATCCCCACATTGAGCTCAGCACTCAGCAAGGAGTCTGGCTGGGGATTCTCTCTCTCCTTCTCCCTCTGTCCATCCCCTCGCTCTCTCTCTCTCAAATAAATAAATAAATCTTTAAAAAAAGAAGACTTTTAAAAGAATAGTTATAACAATTTAAGCTGAAATAGGTTAATGAGAACATGTTAATATCATTAATTTTGATTTGAAGAAATTAATTTATTTGGGTTCTAGGTTTGCCCATTCGTTTAGTTGTATTCACTCAGAAGGAACTTATCTGATAATTTAGAGACTTTGAATATTTCTATTATTTATTCTGGCTCCATTGCACATGAACAATTTGCAAACATGCGGTATCTCTGTCATGGTTTATCTGAAAGAGGAAGGGGTATCACTAATCTGAACTGTCCATAATCACAATTTTTAAGCACTGAGTGGAAGTAGTAAAAATAATGTTCCAGAATTTTAAAATATTTGCGGACAGGCTTTACTGATCTTTCTAGAGTTTTCTCTCAGTAGTGTTTTGATTTCATTTTTATTTTCATTATTAGTAAAAAAGAATTTCCTAGTTGTTTAACAAATACATAATCCTCATAGGTTGGATTGGATTATAATTCACATATATATGTATGTACATGTGTATATATATATATGTATAGATATACATAAAATTCTCTTTTATAATTTCAGTATATTTCTAACTTTTTTAGGAGAGATCATTGCAAGAATCTAGATGTTTAATTTAAACTTTTTTTTCCAAACTTTTTCTCTAGAGATTCTAATTCACAAGTCTGAAATACAAATACTTAATTAGCCAACCAATGGATTCTCATCTGATGATAGCCTTCAAATAATTATCTTAAGTTATTCATCAATTTATTATAATAAAATTTATTATAAGAAAGATAATAGACCTTATTAATATTTGACATGTTTAGAACACAAATATATCACTCTAGGGTATGAGAAGAAAGTGTGCCATCCCAGGATGTATCTTTCAAATACCCACTTGTAGGAGGCTACTCATTTTCTTTACACAAAAAGCCACTGTTATCTGGTCTACTGTTTGAAGGATTTATAAGATTTCTGAATTTTGCATAGCATTTTATTCCTGATAAATGTAACTTAATTTGAAACACCTTTGAAAAGAAGTACATGAAAGTAAAGATATTTTTAGCATTCTATATTATATTTAGTTCTCACAGTCCTTCATTTCCAGTATGGTGCTATAGCATATGGCTAGACTTAACAATTTAGCTTTAAAACATGAAAAAATACATTAGTAGGTAAACAACATAAATGTCTGGTCAACAAAAAAATAGTTAAGGCATAAAATAATAAATGGCCATGCCAAATTGATTTTTAGATTACCTCATTACCTCTACTAATTTTTGCTCTGCTCTCATTCTTGGTAAAAGTCTCACTGGGTATTAAAATATTTTAGTTTTTCAATACAAGTTTGGATCATTGGAATTTTTGTATTGGAACTATTGGCTAAATAAAAAAATCTTAAAGTTCAGGGGTGCCTGGGTGGCTCAGTCATTAAGCGTCTGCCTTTGACTCAGGTCATGATCCCAAGGTCCTGGGATCGAGCCCCTCATCGGACTCCCTGCTCAGTGGGGAGTCTGCTTCTCCCTCGCCCTCTGCCCCACCCCAATTTGTGCTTGCTCTCTCTCAAATAAATAATAAAATCTTTTAAAAAAGATCTTAAAATTTATCAACATCACCTGCTGAGTCTCTAGCTGAGAAAATAATAAATCATTTTTTAGAAGAATGGGTAGACTCAGTCTGTATGCTCCAAGTAATTAGTAGAAATCAAATTCTGCAAATCAGCTAAGATCTAATTAAATTAAAATTTCAACACCAAGACTTGATTACCAAAATAAATGTAGAAAAATAAAAGAGTATCAAGAGTATCAAGAAAGTTAGTATTGAATAAGCACAAGCAAAGGAATGGAGTTGGATTCCTACTTGACATCATATACAAAAGTTAACTCAAAATATGTCTCAGGACGTAAATATAAGAGCTAAAATTATAAAATTCTTGAAAATAATAGGCATAGATCTTCATGATCTTGAATTACACAATTCTTGGACATGACACCAAAAAATAAACTAAAATAACAAGATTAATTGGATTTGATTAAAAAAAAACTTATGTGCTGTAAAGGACACTGTCAAGGAAATTAAAATACATTTTACAGAGATGACACAAATAATAAACACATGAAAAGATGCTCAGCATCCCTAGTCATTAGGGAAATTTCTATCAAAACCACAATGATGTACCTCTTCACACCCGTTGGGATGGCCATAATCAAGAGTACAGAAGAAAATACAGAAAATAAGAAGTGTTGGCAAGAATGTGGAGAAATTAGAGCTCTCATACTGATGGTGGGAGTATGAAGGTTCCTCAAAAAATTAAAACTAGAACTACCCTCTGACCTAATAATTGCACTACTCGGTATTTACCTAAAGGATACAAAAATACTGATTTGAAGAGATATATGCACCCTGATGTTCATAGCAGCATTATCAACAATAGCCAAATTATGGAAAGAGCCCAAATGTCCATCAGCTGAAGAATGGATAAAGAAGAAGAGTATATACAGTGGAATACTACTCAGCCATCAAAAAGTATGAAATCTTGCCATTTGCAATGACGTGGATGGAGCTAGAGTATATTATGCTAAGCAAAATAAGTCAGAGAAAGACAAATACCATAGGATTTCACTCCTATGTGGCATTTAAGAAATAAAACAGATGAACATAGGGGAAAGGGGAAAAAAGAGAGGGAACCAAACCATAAGAGACTCTTAATTATATAGAGGACATCTGAGGGTTGCTGGAGGGGAGGTTGGTGGGGGGGGGGTCTACATGGATGATGGGTATTAAGGAGGGTACTTGTGATGAGTACTGGCTATTGTATATAAGTGAGGAATCACTAAATTCTACTTCTGAAACCAATATTACACTCTACATTAACTAGAATTTAAATAAAAACTTGAAACAAAAAAACAAAAATAAATATAACATGAAAATAATAAAAAAAAAGAAAACATTATGCTAAGCAAAAGAAGCCAGTAACAAAAGAATATGTATAGTATTATTTTTGACCTGATATGCCCAGAATAAGCAAATCTCTAAAAATAGAAAGTAGATTAGTGGTTACCTAGGCCTAGGAGGTGGGTTAGTAGGAAGAATAGAAGAATGATAACTAAAACCTGATAGCTAAAAAATTAAAGATTTTATTTCTTCAGAAATGTTTCTTCCTGTCATCATTTATAATATTGTTTCCCATCCGCACTCACTCTCCTTCTCCAAAAAATGATATATTTTTGTATCACCAGAATCTGAAACAGTTTGATACATTTATTGGTTTCCTTCTTTATGGCCTTAAAGAGAAAAGATAATTAATATTCTAGTGAATGTATGAGTTAGTGAGTAAAATAATAAAATCATGTATTGTACTTTATCCAAAATGTAGAGTTAGCCAATCTAAATTTGGCAGTCTACCCATGTCCATATTCAGTCATAGATATTTATGAAGGTAATATTGGGAAAATAGATAACTGTATTTTGTTTCATGCAATCTATTAGTAGACACTGCTGTGGTTAATGCCTGTAATTATTATGAAGAAAACCAGGTTTGTGTGGGGTATCTGCTTTAGCTGATAATCACAATAAAAAACATCAAACATAGTTATTTTTTCTACAATTAAACTTAAATAATTTGGAATAGGAATGGTAAGACTTAACTATGACCACACAACAACAAATTGTGATATGAATAAAGTTAGTCTTCTGCATTCTTTCTATCTTCTCCATGTTCTCCCACTTCATAGTGCCTTCTTACTTTGGGTGTCTCCATGTATATTTTTGTGAAGTTCTGAGTTTCTCTCTTTCTCAGCTCCTGTTCCTCAATCCAATAAATAAAACATACTTATTAATAGTCCTTCTATTAGGGACTTCGTCATCTCGACAACAGGGTAACAAATTAGTCACTGCACTTAGATGTTTGAAAATACAGCTTCAGGGCACCTGGGTGGCTCAGTTGGTTAAGCATCTGCCTTCCACTCAGACCATGATCACATGGTCCTGGGATCGAGGCCTTCATTGGGCTCTCTGCTCAGTGGGGAGCCTGCTTCTCCCTCTCCCTCTGCCTGCCGCTCCCCGTGCTTGTGTTCTCTCTCTCTCTGTCAAATAAATAAATAAAATCTTTAAAAAATATAGTGAACCATGAGAGACTATGGACCTGAGAAACAAACAGAGTTTTAGAGGGGAGGGGGGAGGGGGGATTGGTTAGCCCGGTGATGGGTATTAAGGAGGGCACGTACTGCATGGAGCACTGGGTGTTATACGAAAACAATGGATCGTGGATCACCACATCAAAAACTAATGATGTATTGTATGGTGACTAACATAACATAATAAAATTAAAAAATATATATAGTGTCATAACAAAAAAAATGAGTACATTTGGGGCATTTAGAAAATCTTATGTCACAGAGCATATGTCTTGTCCCTTTTAGCACCATAAGGATTATAGTCTCTTCATTTGACTAAAATTCTAGAAATTGATGTCTTTCACATTCTAAAATCAAGAAGGAAACATCAGGGGCAGTAGGACATATACCAAAGTTGTCAGGAAACAGCACTGTTACTTAATCAAAAGATTAATGGGAAGTAAAACTGGACCACATTTTCATTAGTCTAAGAAAGTGTTGCACGAGATGAAGGTTCTGAGTCATTACTTTTCATGAATTTGCTAAAGTTTCTGGTTATAATTGTATTTAAAATATTTGATTTAGATTCTTAGAAATTGAAACTGTATAGATAGATATAGACAGTAGATAGATAAATGATAAATGATAGATATAGATAGTTAGATAGATATAGAATGAGTCACACTGAAACAGAACACCTAAACATCTAAAACAGAAATTATAAGCCATTTAAGGACATACTTGTATTCTTATTTTTAAGAAATAAAGTAATTCTAGCCAATAAGAAGGAACTATTTCTGTTTGGAGGATTTGCCTATTTCAGGTCTATGACTCACTAAGCCTATGGCTTATATTATCTTATGTGCTGCAGAAAAAAGAAAAGAACTTATTGGCCTTATATAATTCCTCTAGGAAGTATTTTTTCAACTGGAGAGAAATTCGATTAACAAAAAGAAAATGACAAGTAGTTTGTGGATCCAGCCATCTTCACAACCCAGCATTTACTAAGGCTTTAGGCCAACTACCAAGTCTTCAACACCAACTTAATAATGTGAGGACATCCCACAATGATAAGAATAAGGATAAGGGATGATGGGGCCAGAAGTAATAAAAACTCTTTAAAAGGTGGCAGTTTGACTTCTAGCTTTACCCATCTCTTCTTACCTTTTTTTTTTTGAAAACCAAGTGATTGATAAAAGAGCTAATAGAAAATGTGATAAAATAAAGCTATTTGAGAGATTAAAGAGACTTTTCTCAAAATTTTATAAATTTTGTATTTATTGTCATTGAGATCAGAAAGTTTGTTTTTATTTTGCTTAATTCTGTAGCCTAATTTAGTTTAATGGAAAGACTAGCAAGATACTGCCCTTACAGTCTTTGACCTACTTGGAGGGATGTGCAATATAAGAAGTAGCTTTGATGCATAATATAAGAACTAGCTTTTATTGTGATTATGAATAATGTTGCTATGAGCAATTTTGTTAAACATTTTCATTTAAAAATAAGTGTAGCCTATTAACCTTGAGAAGTGGATTGAATTAAAATGAATATTTCTTAATCATTATACATTTAACTAAAACTTTAATTAGCTAAGCTCTAATAGTTCAAAACCAATAGATTTTAGAAATAGTCCTTGAATGTTCAGCTTGGTTTTCTTCAATATAATAATTTGTAGATGAGTTCATGGAATTTTTGCTCCCAAAGCATTGAAGTAGTCAGACTAGCTTCTAAGACCAAACAGATCATTTTTTTCCTTTGTTTATAACTAAAATATAAAGTCTCTCTGAAAAGAAAAAGGAATGAAAATCACAATGTCACATTGAAAAGCAAACTAGGAGAGTAAAATAATATGTTAAAAAGATTGAGATGTCTATGTAAAAATAAGAATGTTGATATGCTTTTTTATCGATCAAGACAACATGTCTACATATGAGAATAGGCAGCAGATATAAAGAAAGAGGGTAGCCTTTCTTGTCCAGTTGAAGGGTAGGCATTGAAAGGGCTGGTGATATTTGTCTTACAGTGTAACTGAGGTAAGGTTAGTAATGAATTTTATATCTATATATTATAATATATAAGTACTTTTTTTTTTCATGAATAATTAGGTTTATTTCAACAGTGGGTTTGAAACCCTCGCCTTAGGCAAGAGACTACAGTAATTATACCAGGAATAGACAATTTCCTACACTGTCAAATATATAAAAGTTCCTCTTGCACTTTCCTCAATACTGATCAACAAGCAGATTCAGTCCACATTTGCTTTGATCATTCTACTGAGTTAACCCAAGCTTCTTCTTCAGAGACTCTGGCATTTCAGGTGGAGGAGGGTGAGGGAGCCTGAAGTAGACCTTCAGAGTCATAGATGAACCACTGTAGTGCAGTCAGAGTGCCAATCATGATGATATGGGCAAAGAGTCCTTTCCATACACCTTTAAATCCAAGTCTCTGAAGAACTTGAGAAGCACTATAATATATAAGTACTTTTAATTCTTATATATAATTAATATATTGTATATACATATATATACATATAATACTTGAATCAAAATTATTTTATTTTACACCTCAACATCAGGACTTCCGTTTCCTTTCTTATATCAGCTAATCATTAAACTCAAGTTAAAAGTTTTGAAAATCTGCTTATATAGTTGCAGATCATCACAGCTCTCTAGAGAAATTTTAATTGGATTAAAATGTATCTATAACTAGAAGAGCTTAAATTTTAAAAAAAGTTAAGATGGAAAAGTAATACCCATAATATATTCAATAGTATATCAGGATGCCAACTACATAGAGGTAACACAAACAACCACAAAGGAAAGCACACTTTTAATTAGGTTAATTTTTAATTGGTAAATACCTAGATAAATGTTAAATATAAAAATGAATTTTAATAACTTATTACTAATATGCATATACAAATGATTTCTTAAAGATTAGTCATCTTTTATGTAATACCTTTATTTGTCTACTATAAAATACGTACTTAAATAGGCTCTTACTGTTTGTGTCTGATAATAAGACAAATAATGTTACTCAAGTTGGGTGATATAGGTATAAATTTCAAAATAATAATGTCACAATGAAAAGTAGTCCTAATATTACGGAAGTTATTGCAGCAAGACCTAGATGATTGTGATATACCTAGCCACTAAAATACGTATATATAATTTGATTTCATTTAAAAAATCTGCTTATTTGAAGATTATGATAGGCTTACTATGAGTACATAAAATAGTATCAGGCAGGAAATACCTAATACTATGTTGAGATATATTTAAAAAGCTCACTTTGGCAGCACATACACTAAAAAGCTAGACGTGAAAGGTCTAGATATTAATACTTCATTCATATCCAGCATTAGTCAGTCATTTTCTGAACTATATTTCAAATGCTCAAATAGTCAAGAATCCAAGAATAGGATAAAAGGATGATCCAACTTAGTTATTATCAGGAAAGTTGAAAAAAATTTGATATGGTGACAGGATTGGAATAGAATACCATGCAATGATAAGAACCAAAATTATTTTTTCCGAAGCGAGGACATTTAGCAAAACTATGTAAAGAATAAATTGAATCTTGTTAGAAAAAAGGCATTCAAAATATAGGAGATATAAAAATAAATTGGTAATTCCTGTTTCAAAATGGTTTTAGATCAATTTAGAAAGTTTATTTCTGAATTTTCTTCTTTCACTTGCCATAAATTAGAATTTGTTTTATTTTTGTCCTGTGTTGTATTAATCCCAGGTTGATATGTAACAAAATACTCTTTTGCCTATTTTTTGGCTTTTAATATGTGTTGCTTATAATTCTGTCTTTCTGTAAGCAATTGCCTAAAGTTAACACTTTGTTATATTCAAATTCAGAGAATGAATTGAAGATTAATTACATGAGCACAAAAAAGATTTTTTCTAATATCATTAGATATTTTCTCACCATACTTCCTAATGTTCAATCTTTTAACCATATGAAATTAAGAAAAAAAACCTTTTCAAAGCATTTTAATTATTATCTGTAATTTTTAGAATTATATAATTTTTAAATATTTTTAACAAAGTTTTAATTATATATATTCAACATTTGGCTTATGTAAACATTTTAGCATCATTGGCTTTAATTGATTTCTCAAATTTATTATATAATGTTCACATCTTTCCATTTGGTAAATGTGTTTAGAACTTAACCTTCTTGAATCATGTCTACTCCTTCCCATCGTACATAAATTCTAATTAAGGGGAAATAATTTGTTGTTTTTTTGTCTCTGGATCTTGCGTCTTATATTGTACATACCATAATACCATGTCATTAAAAATGATGTTGGTGGCAGGAGAATATAAGTGTCAATGTATTTTTACAATCTGTTAAATTCCAAACAAGTGACATATGATGAGAAATATTACTTCAGTGTTTGCAAGAGGATGTGCTTGTTTTTTCTGGGTTGTGATTTGCTAAACACTTTAATGACTAAAATGTTCTAAATCTTATAATTCATAGATCCAATGGCTTTCTAAAGGATTGTGGTTTTGGTTTCTATAGATCTTGACATTTTGCTAATGGATAAGCACTTTGGAAAATCACGTTATGTCAATTGTACAAATTCAGCCTCCAACATTATTGCAGTTACTTTTAACATAATATTTAACCTTAAAATTTTTGAGATAATTTATTGATATTACCCTTTCTTTAAATATTGAACCCAAGGTCAATTCCTTGAACTGAAATTTCAAAATCCAACAATTATATAAGTTAGGAGCAAAAACACATTTTATGGGAAATTTGTCATAAACTTGAATGAAAATAAGTCTTGGTTTCACTTAGTGTGAATATTCACATATTTCACTAGAGAAATTGTTTTTTTATTTAAGTGTGCTTCCGCAGATTCCCAGTAAATGCTACTTATTACAGAGTATACACAATCTTCCAAAATCTAAAATATTGTGAAACTCAAATTATTTGTCTGTAAAAATTGGATAAGATAGTGTGCTCATATTAAAGTAAAATAGCAAAGTTATATGGCAAATAGACATTGTATATTGTATTAGTTAATGTAATGCATATTTTTATAACAATGTCTTAATTTTGCTAATTTAAAAATGAGAACTCTATCTCTGTTGACATAACATTTCAAGGTTACTGTACTAAGCAAGTACCTTTCTGCCATATCATGTTTCTAGACTCCTGGTTGCTTGCTGTGCATTTGCCAACCCCTAGATCTCTTTGTTGTCAGCTGATGCAATGGAATAGAGTGTATGAAGTAGGAGCACTGATTTCTAAAAGCTTCCTCCTGGAAATAATGCTCATCAGTGTGTCTTGTCTTCTGTGGTGAGAACTAGCTACATGGCCATAATATATGCTAGAGAGAATGGAATATAGTCTGTGAATGTAGAGAGAGTCTGTGATATGGAGAGATATCTCTAATACCAAAGAGTGAGCGTAGATTTTTGATGGAGAACAAAAAGTCTCTACCACAGGTCCTGTTGTTAAATTATGCAGCCAAGTACTTAACATTTTCCCTTTTAGCATTCACATCCAGCATTGTGTTCCACAAGCTACAATTTAAGAATATTTCTTGTTTTCGTGTTTGTGTGTGTGTTGTTGGTTAAAGAAATTAGAAAGGTAACATTTTTTTCTTCCCATTTTACTTAAAAGAAATTAAAATGACAAGGTGCTCTCTCTCTCTCATTCTGTGTATGTGTGTGTGTGTGTGTGTGTGTGTGTGTGTGTGTGTGTGTATGCTTTCCTCTTACTAGAGAGACTGTTTGACTAAATTTGTGGATTTATCTCTACAAGATTCCAAGAAAACTCTCTTTTAGATGGAGCAACTGCAGATTTTACTAGGCTACCTAGGAAAGCAGAATGCACTTAAAATTCATGCATCTACATCAATAACATGTTTGTTAACGTATTAATTAATATAACTAATACTAAATGATTTGTCTTTTCAAAGATAGCTTTTTTTTCCTAATTTTAATTTCTCAGTGACTTGGATTTCTTTCTTGTTCATTTTTAATTTTTGTTGTCAAGAAACATAATCATCACCTCCATCACTTGATTAAAAGTAAACATAATATGTACATTTATCTTTCTTTCCCTTCTCTGGCCAGAATCTAAACAGATTAGCAGGAAAAAAGCAGAGACAGAGTGAACAGAAGAGAGCAGAAGGATCAGCCTACATTTAATCATAGCAGGCTTCCAGCCTGAAGCAGATCCAAACTGTTCAGGGGGAGAATAATTAATGATATATCAAGTTCAGAGTTTTGAATAATATCTTAGTTTGAGCATTCTAATTACTGAATTGGGACTGCTTTATGATTTAAAGTTGCTGGAAGGTTTCTGACTTATAGTTATAGAAATATCAAACACCAAACCACTTACAAAGAATTTGAAAATCATATATATACTATTTATATGCATACATATATATACAAATATACACATATGTATGCACATATATATGCATTGGGGAATGATTAATGTAGTAAGTGAATGCCAAATGAAATGTTAGATAATAGAAACAAACTCAATTGATTCCATTTAAGGATTGATATATATGGTCTTTGAAAGAATTAAAAACCAAACTGTGATTATATGTTCAAGAAAATGAGAATGATCATTTTAATAATATTTATAATAGCCCTAATTTGGACACAACTCAAATGTCCATTAAGAAAAGAATGTATATACTATATGTGATACTTCATGAAATTGAATACTATATAACAATGAAAATGAATAAACTGATTCTCTATGAGACAACATGGTAAAAACTTGCACATATAAAATCTAGTACAACAGGTCATCCACAAATGAGTACTTAAAGTATGATTCCATTTACATAACATTTTTTAAAAAGACAAAATTGGAGATTAATATCAGTGGGTGGAAAAGTATGCCTACCCCAAATAAGTATGTCCACTACCTAATTCCTGCAACCCATAAACATAGCCTTAAGTTGAAAAAGGATTTTTAAGATATAATTAAATCAGGAATCTGAAGATGAGATCAACCTCATTATCCAGATGGGCCCCAAATCCCAGGACAAGTGTCTGTATAAGAGAAACACTAAGAAACACACAGAAGAAAAAAGAAATGTGAGGATGGAGGAAGAGATTGGAGTTAAGCAGCCATAAGCCAAGGAATGCCAGGGTCCATCTAGATGGGAGAGCCAAAGGAGGGAGTCTCTGCTAGGCTCCTGAGGGAGTACAGCCCTGCTGACATCTTGATTTCGGACTTTTGACCTCAAGTTGTCTTCAGTTTATGATAACTCTTTGTACACATACTAATGATAAACGTTTTTATTGCTATTGCTATACATTTAAAACTTTACTACAAAACAACATAAATATCTTTGGTAATAAAGAGCAAGAGAATTGGATTAGATGAGGGAAGCTCATTATTCTCTTCAACATTTATCTGCATTTTCAACAAAATGGGCTGTAGCACATAGGACCCTATTACAGACAATTTTAAGATGAATAGAGTCCTGTACGCAGAATAAATTAAACTTCTAACAATGGAGAATAGATGAAATATTTATCTTTCTTTTTTCTGGCACCTAGTATTTTTAATATATTTCAATCTCCAGAATCAGTTTGTAATAGCTATGGTCAACAAGGTTTCTATATGAAAAGATGAGGGAGGGGCGCCTGGGTGGCTCAGTCATTGGGCGTCTGCCTTCAGCTCAGCTCATGATCCCGGGGTCCTGGGATCCAGCCCCACATCGGGCTCCCTGCTCGGCGGGAAGCCTGCTTCGCCCTCTCCCACTCCCCCTGCTTGTGTCCCTGCTCTCGCTATCTCTCTCTCTGTCAAATAAAGAAATAAAATCTTAAAAAAAAAAAGAAAAGAAAAGATGAGGGAAAGATGGACTCAATTAAATTCCTCAGTATAAGTGCACAAGCTCATTCTAACCCAAGCTGAGGTATCTAGCTTTGACCAACTAATAGATTATGGCATCATCTCCTAATTATGTTAATATTAATTTTATTCAAAAACTCAGGGCCAAGACTCATGCTCTAATACTTGCAATGAATAAGGTCAGTCCTAGAATGGTACAGAGATTCCCTTTGCACATCAAAACGAACAAGAATGAACAGTTCTGACCTTAGAAATAACATTTTCTTTTCTCTTTCTTAGGAATACAAAGACTACATGTAGAATATTCTTACATTTTAGGCCATATAAAAACCATCAAAAGGAATGAGATCTTGCCATTTGCAACGACGTGGATGGAACTGGAGGGTATTATGCTGAGCGAAATAAGTCAAACAGAGAAAGACATGTATCATATGACCTCACTGATATGAGGAATTCTTAATCTCAGGAAACAAACTGAGGGTTGCTGGAGTGGGGGGTGGGGTGGGAGGGATGGGATGACTGGGTGATAGACACTGGGGAGGGTATGTGCTCTGGTAAGCGCTGTGAATTGTGCAAGACTGTTGAATCTCAGATCTGTACCTCTGAAACAAATAATGCAATATATGTTAAGAAAAAAAAATAAGAAGAAGATAGCAGGAGGGGAAGAATGAAGGGGGGGAAATCGGAGGGGTAGATGAACCATGAGAGATGATGGACTCTGAAAAACAAACTGAGGGTTCTAGAGGGGAGGGGGGTGGGAGGATGGGTTAGCCTGGTGATGGGTATTGAGGAGGGCACGTTCTGCATGGAGCACTGGGTGTTATGCACAAACAATGAATCATGGAACACTACATCTAAAACTAATGATGTAATGTATGGGGATTAACATAACAAAAAAATAAAAAATAAAAAAATAAAAAAAACTTGAGGTTTGGTATCGCAAAGTATATATTTTTTTCTATAATATATGGTATGGAATTCTGTAATTGTTTTGCATTACTTGATTTTTATGACTAGTCTGTAACAAATTGTAAAGTGATGATGATGAAGAGGAGGATGATAGTAACTCTCAGTTTTATATGAGTAATAGAAAATATATCCTTTTTCCTCTGCAATTGAGGGAAAAATCCTCTAAATTAATAAGCATTTTTTTTTTCAGATGTGAAGGTATTATTTAGAACAGGAAACTTTGCTTTATGGAAAGAGGAACTATTTTATTGAAAGGCCTTTCTCCTCACCATCTGACCTTCTACGAGGTCACGATCTTTCCCCATTCATAGTGGTAGTTTTGATTCCTGTTGCTGTGGTAATTACATTACAGGCTATCAATGTTTTATTTATTTATTGGCTAAACTATTTAACTCAGAGAATGTTATTTAATTATTAATAAATATCATTACTTATTAATATTTAATAAATTATGAATAAGTATTTAATTCAGAGATGTAGGTTTAGACATTTGAATTGGAATTAATAGTATGTCTTATAAGATAGAGTTGCTCTGTGAACAAACAATTCCATTCCTAGGGTTACACTCAGGAGAAATGAAACACGTGTTCACATAAAAACACGCACACAAATGTTTATAGCAGCATTATTCATACTATAAAAAATGGACACAATGCGGGTGTCTTAATTAATGAGTGAATAAACAATACACGGTATAGGCATGCAATGGAATATTATTTGACCATAAGAGAAAATGGCGTATTGATACATGCTACCATATGATGAGCCTTGAAAACATTGTACTAAGTGAAAAAAGCCTGACACAATCTGTATCATATTATATAATCCTATTTATACGAAATGTCTGGAATAGCCAAATTCATAGAGACAGAAAGTAGGATAATGTTTGTCAATGGCTTGAGAGAAGAGAAGGGGAATATTGGAGCGACTTATGGGTAGGACCTTATAATGGGTCATACCCATTCTTCTTGAGGTCAGCAAAATATCCTGGAATTAGACAATGGTGATGAGTGTGTAACCCTGTGAATATACTAAATTGAAAACACTATAGAAAACACTAAATTGTTCACTTTTAAAAGATGAACTTTATGGTATGTGAGTTATATCTCAATAAAGCTATTATTTATTTTTTAAATAATTTTATGAGTACTCTTTGTAAGTTCCTTGAGGAAACTATCTTCTTATTTATTTCCTATTGTACCAACTAGTATACTTTTTTCAGATAACAAATTATAATAATTTAAAAATATGTGAATAAAGTATTTCTTTTATTTTGTATTGACCTTTTTATATGACCTTATGTACTTTTCACTGAAGGTTAAAATTCTTATGCGTTTGTACATTCCTCAGTATTTCTTTTTTATGCTTCCAGTAACCTTATGATCATAATTGTGATGATCTTCCACATCATAGTTCCAAAGTGTTGAGCTATTGCAAAGCTTAATGGTTGCTTAATAATCTCTCCATATGAATTAACCATTTTTTCCTGAGAAACCCCATTTGACGTAGGTTGCTTTATTATACGAACATTTTTAAACCAGAAAACTATAGTTTTGAGTGTTTAAGTAAGTCACCCATTGTCAGCCACTTAGTACAGGAGTCAGTATTCAAATCCAGGTGAATTTGATATCAGAACATGAATTCTGAAACTCTTCCTATATTGTCCACAGAGTAAATTAATTAACCTGAGACACATAAGACATACACAGACATCTGTGTAGCCTATGGATTTTGCAATATTTAACAATTTATCTTTTCATTTAAGTGCATTTTATTCTTCAGAGATACATTAGCTATCTTGCTAGATTATCTTTTGTCCATTTATTTTTCAATGTATTTTCAGAAACCATTATCAGTAAAAAAAATGCTGTTCTTATAAATATTGAATTGCTTAAACAGAACATCTCCAACAATTTGACCAATTTAAAACAACCAGTCCAGTATAAGTTAAAGTTGTAGGTGAGTGTCTCTGAGTTATAGAAAGAAATGATGGCTGTTCTTTCTGGTTGTAATCAGCAGTGGGGGTGGCAGTGTTAAAAATGCAACTACTACAGTAAAAGGTTATCACCAGATACCCTACAGGCAGCAAACAGAAGAAAAAGTAATTAAAGATTGCTGAAAATAATTTTCAGAAGATTTCTCTAATTCATTTAGTAGAACAAAGAATGTAGTTAATATTGGTTTCTGTCTTATTTAGAAACAATTTATTATAGGGAGCAGTTTAAAAAAAAAAAGGTCAAGAAGTATGTCATCTCCCCATGAATAATGAGTCAATTGCTCCTAAGTTCTTCTGAAATATGAAATAATTTTCTTCTTCATTTGGATATCCAGTAAAGGGCTACATCTAAAATATGGAATACATATATATGGTTCCCAGAAATACTAAAATTTGGGGATTTGCTTGGCAGCCAAACAAAAAAGTCAGTATTATCTCCTCTACTCAAAAGATTTTTGCTCACATACAGTCAAATGACAGCAAGGTAGGCAACTTGGGGAACGGCCATAACTCCGATTTAAAACATAAAAGTAGAGTTTATACCTAGGGGACCCAATTGCCATAATATTACCTGTGTATGACTAAGCATTTTTGCCTTTCCATTAAAAATTATATATGTATAATTTTTATTGGAATTATATTATAAATGGAATGATATAAATATAACCAGATTTCATTTCATGTGATCAATTTTATTTTTATATTGTTGCAATGTGGTTATTGGCATGTCTGTACATACCTACTTAGATAACTTTCTGATTATTTCCATAGATCAAACCCCTAAGCAAGAAGTGTGGAATTTTTGGAACAAATGACACAAAATATTTTTAGGCTTTTAATAAAAATTAAGTTGTTCTGGAACTTCAATACTGATTTGCATTCTGTTCTGAAGTGTATGAGATTTCTTGTTCCATCACAATATTGCTAAAATTTGGTGTTAATGTTAGCCAATTTGATAAGTGACAAATATCCTTTATTATTCTCTTCATAGCTATTCACTTGAATTCTACAGGACTACAACCTTTGTTTATATTTATTGATCTTTTATATTTTATTTTTTATACTCGAGAATTACTTCTACAGTTTTATTGACAGGTTGGTTTCCATTGTTTCTTTTTGTTTGGCTGCATGCTATAGTGGAAGGGAATATACTTTGGTAGGTTAGAGAGAGAGTTATTACCTCAAATCCCAGCTCAGTTAATTAATAGGTGCCTTTTTTAAAAAGATGTATTTATTTATTTTAGAGAGAGAAAACATGTGAGTAGGGGGAAGGACAGAGAGAGAGGAAGACAAGCAGACTCCTTGCTGAGCAGGGACCGGATGTGGGCTCGGTCCCAGGACCCTGAGATCATGACCTGAGCCAAAATCAAGAGCAGGACGCTTAACCAACTGAGCCACCCAGGAGCCCCCAATAGATGTCTTTGAACATGATAATGCATGCCACTAGAGCTTCAATACCCCTTCAAATAATAGTATTTATAAGTAAGAAAAAATCAAGATACTAATAGAAATTACTAAGACATTATATCTAGGTAGTTATAAACATCTCATATAGTATAAAAGTGAACAATTTCCCTGATCAGTGATGTTGAGCATCTTTTCATGTGTCTGTTGGCAATCTTTACATCTTCTTTGGCAAAATGTCTATTCATGTCTTCTGCCCATTTTTAAATTGGATTATTTGTTTTTTTGGGTGTTGAGTTTCATGAGTTCTTTATTTTGGATACTAACCATTTATCAGATACCTCGTTTGCAGATATCTTCTCCCATTCCATAGGTAGTCTTTTAGTTTCATTTTTTTTTTTTTCACTGTGCAGAAGCTTTTTTATTTTGATGAAGTTCCAATAGTTTATTTTTTGTTTTAGTTTCCCTTGCCTCAGGAGACATACCTAGAAAGAAGTTGCTATGGCCGATGTCAAAGAGGTTACTGCTTGTGTTCTCCTCTAGAATTTTGATGGTTTTAAGCCCCACATTTATGTCTGTAGTCCACTTTGAGTTTATTTTTGTATTTGGTGTGAGAAATTGGTCCAGTTTCATTTTTTTGCCTGTTGCTGTCCAGGATTCCCAACACTATTTGTTGAAGAGACTGTCTTTTTCCCACATTTTTTTGATCAATAAAACCGAATAGAAAACTCACATTTCTCAGTTTTCTATTTCTGGGTTTTCTATTCTGTTCTATTGATCTATGTGTCTATTTTTGTGCCAGTATCATAATGTTTTGATCACTACAGCTTTGTAATATAACTTGAAGTCTGGAATTCTGATGTCTCCAGCTTTGCTTTTCTTTTTCAGTTTGCTTCGGTTGTTTGGGGTCTTTTATGGTTCCTTACAAATCTCAGGATTGTTTGTTCCAGCTCTGTGAAAAATGCTGGTGGTATTTTGATAAGGATTGTATTAAATGTGTAGATTGCTTTGGGTAGTATAGATATTTTAACAACATTTGTTCTTTCAATCCATGAGCATGGAATATCTTTTCACTTATTTGTGTCATCTTCAATTTATTACATCAGTGTTTTATAGTTTTCAGAGTACAGATCTTTCATCTTTTTGGTTAGGTTTATTCTTAGGTATCTTACTGTTTTTGGTGCAATTGTAAATGGGATCAATTCCTTGATTTCTCTTTCTGCTGCTTCATTATTGGTGTATAGAAATGCAACAGATTTCTGTACATTGATTTTGTATCCTGTGACTTTACCCAATTCATTTATCAGTTCTAGTAGTTTTTTGGTAGAGTCTTACAGATTTTCTATATAGAGTATTATGTCAACTGCAAATAGTGAAAGTTTTACTTCTTCCTTGCTGATCTGAATGATCAACATCACTGATCATCAGGGAAATACAAGTCAAAATTACAATGAGATATCACCTCACACCTGTCAGAATGGCTGAAGTCAACAACACAAGAAAAACCAGGTGTTGGCAAGGATGCAGAGAAAGGAGAATTCTCTTACACTCTTGGTGGGAATGCAAACTGGTACAGACACTTGGAAAACAGTATGGAGGTTCTTCAAATAGTTAAAGATAGAACTACCATATGATCCAGCAATTGCACCACTAGGTGCAAGGAATAACAAAATACTAATTCAAAGGGATACGTGCATCTCGATGTTCATAGAAGCATTATCTATATTAGTCAAATTACAGAAAGAGCCCGAGTGTGTCCATTGACTGTTGAATGGATAAAGAAGTTGTATACATATTATATATATATAAAATGTATATACATTGTGTACACACACACACACACACACACATACACACACGATGGAATATTACTCAGCCATAAAGAATGAAATCTTGCCATTTGCAATGTGGATAGAGCTAGAGAGTGTTATGCTAAGCAAAATAAGTCCCTCAGAGAAAGACAAATACCATATGATTTTACTCATTTGTGGACTTTAAGAAACAAAACAAAACAAAAAAAAACAAAGTGAAAAAAAGAGAGAGAGAGAGGTAAACCAAGAAACAGACTCTTAACTATAGAAAAAAAACTGATGGTTACCAGAGGGGCTCTGGGTGGGGGGATGAGTGACATGGGTGATGAGGATTGAAGAGTGCACTTGTGATGAGCACCAGGTGTTGTATGTAAGTGTTAAATCACTAAATTGGACACCTGAAACTAATACTACACTGTATGTTAACTGATATTTAAATAAAAACTTTTAGAAAAGATTTTTTTTAAAAAAGAGAACTATTGAAAGCAAAAAAGAAAAGAATAACCTTTTAAACAATATTCTTAACAGTTTGAGAGTTCCAGATTTTACTCACAAGCAGCATCATGTAATATATCTTATATTCTAAAATATTTTGTATATGTTTTCTTTTTATTTAAATTTTAATAAAAATTGAGACTCCTAAAAAAAGCAAACTATTTACACAAAGAAATATATCCGCCATAATTAATGAACAAGGAAGCTTACTTATCTCTTTATATTTAGCATTGGGAAATCAGAAGTGCTTTGGCATGGATCAGGATGAAGAGAAGAGAAACATGGAGGGTTTTTAAATGATTTCTCACCCACAGATTCCCTTAAATTGATATGAAACCACTAAAGATATAGGAATTAGAACATTTTGACAGAACAGTTCCAAAAATTCTTTGTGAAACCGGGCATGAGCAAAATTGTTCTGGGGCCTTAGAGACATGTGGCTGACAGTGTGGAGAAATAAATACCTTCCCATTACTTCATGAACTTAATGTTTCTCCAGGCTCCAAAGAAATTTGAGATCAATCAGAAATTTTAACCGCTGCATAAATATTAGACTCTCATAACGGGTTGCGGCAGTTAAACAATTCACTCAGTGTGTTGTAGAAAGTCAATAGGGATAAATAGCTATGAAATGATGACTACAGTTTAAAGTTTTGACCCTTCGGAGCTTCTCATTAATAACTACATAAGAGGACAGAGACCTGTTCTTATGTTGGAGCAACTACGGAGCTGGCAGACATTTAGGTTACAAAGATTCTTTTAAGGAAATTCTAAATGCAGTATTACCCATCCTTTCCTTTATACTATATGTTGTTATGATCTCCACATTTAAAGCTAATAGAAATAATCAGTTATATTTTTCCAATATAGTTGTAGCTTTATTCACCTCTATTTAATATTTGATTTATCTGGGATTTATTTCATTTTAAGGAGGGAAAAATTCAACTACAGTTGAAAAACCAGGTGGAAAATTAAAGAAAAAAGAACTCTTCAAGAATGATCCTTACTTAGACATAGTATCTAATGTCAGCAGAAGGTGAATCAATGTAGAAAGACAAGATGATTAGCAATTGGACCAACAAGATCTGACAGTGTCCTGGATGGCTGGTGATACTTTGGAGAGACAGAGGAGAGTCCACAGTAGTTCCCTGTTTCTGAGCCTGCCTGTGTTCATTTTAGTCAAGACAACATATCCTCATCCAGACCATGAAACTGCACATATTAAGGTTTCAAACAGTTATTAATGGAATAGTTAGGACAAGCTGATATTGCTTTGTCAAACAACTTTCCTCCACAATATTCCCCATCTTAGTTAATGAATACCTTACCTTTGATTCCTTTTTCCCCCATGTTCTACATTCTTTCCATCAGCAAATACTGTTGCCTCTATCTTCAAAATATACCAATACTTGACCTCTTCTTACCGCTTGCACAATTACCACCTTGTCCAAGCTACTATAATAACCTTTAATCTCATTTCCCTCTTAGGCATTTATCCCCTTACATTCTACTCAACACAAACAAGTAGAGTGATCCTTTCAAAATGTAAGCCACAGCAGTCCACTACCCTGCTTTAACTCTTCAATGACTTTCTGTCTCATAAATAACTGACCTAAATTATTTAAACAACCCAGGAATCCCTCCAGGATCTGACCCACAGTTGCCTCTGGGTTTCATCTTTGCCTCTTGTACAAATATGCTGCATGTTCCTCACTAGCAGGTCTTGTGGGAAGACCTCTCGTGCTCGCTAGAAGTCCTCTGTACTGGCCACCTTGTTCTCAGCAGCATTACCAGGTGTGCTCTAGCCTAACAGTGTAGCCTAGAAAGCTGTCTCCTCAGACAGCTAGACAGACTGCCCACTCTTAAGATCTGGCCAAATGTTGCCTTTTGAATAAAATCATCCCTTTCTTCATATTTAAAACTGAATGCCCTTCTTCAGACAACAGACTCCCAGTCCTCCCACATGCTTCATTTTATTTCCTAATAATTTTATAGAAGTCATTTCTTTCAGAATCATGTGTCTGATTCTATAAGAATATAAATTAAACAATGGCATTATTTTTTTCTGTTTTGTTCTGTGCTATATTTCTGATGCCTGGAACAATATTATATTGGACTCAAAAAGTATTTGTCAAATGAAAAATAATAATAGCAGCTAACAGTTTTATAGCTCTTAATATGTGTAAGTGCTTTACACATATTAGCTCATTTAAAATTAATGAATCTTTTGAACCAGTGAGTCAATGAATAAATACTTTTGTGCATTTTAAGCTTTAATCAAATTGTAAAATCTCAGTATATGAAGTTATATATTGTCCTTCATAATATAAATATAAATGAGACCTCGTTTCATGAATGTACAGATATACCATTTTAATCATTAGTTCTGACATAAGTACTTTGTTACAACTATTCACTATGAGAATGTTTTATTTTAGTATAAAAATATATTTCACATAAATGAAAGGAATGAGTAATATTATTATAACACATTTCCTTCTCTTTTGATAACCAAGATAAACATTATAGTTCTCATTCTTGTTACATGTTCATCATGATCCTTACCAAAAGCACATAAAAATGGAGTAATCATGATCTGAACCATTGAGGGTAACTGTGGCAGAGGGAAGAGGAAACTAGAGAAGGATGTACTCCAACTACAAGTTTATGGCAACTATGTCACAAACGATTAGCATTCATATGTCATTGCCAGAGTAAGTAATGGGGCCACAACTGACCTCAGGTGTGTGGGGAAGTGTTATCCTGTCATGTGCCCAGAGAGAAAAGGATCAGACTACTGTGGTTAGTGCTAATGCTTAAAATAAAACATGTTTTTAAAATAAAATCAATTACATTAACTTATTTATGATATTTTAAAAGATGAATTCATAACCAAGTCATTATTTTCACATGTACTTTGCTTTCTGATTAGCTAGCAAAATCTATTGTGAAATAAGATTTTATCACATATTTTACTACATCGATTAAATGTATTGGTTGTTTCTAAATGAGAGTGAGGACCAAGAAAAGAATTGCATCAATAATATATCACATTCTAAGAGTATGCCTTGTTTGTTAAAGGCACTAAGTAGTAAGTTCAAGGACTGGAAGGATTTGTTTAAAACATCTGTTATATATTAGCTAGATAGATGATAGATAATAGATATGACCTTTTATATACAGTATATTTGAATGCACACACAAAAGTCCAACTGTGTCATATTTACTGAATGTTGGTGCCATATTCTACAACATTGGTTGACAGAGTTTATGGAGTAGTCCCTTTTAATAAATACTTCTTATTGAACATTTAAAAATATTATTCTTGGTTTTAAGTTGTACATACTATCCAAAATAATAAAAAAGTTTTCTTATTGGGATAGGTTTCCTAAACTATAATTCCTTCATTATGAGTAAGGCAACTAAAGTTAGTATGTTTTTATTTGAAGTAGGAAAATATAAGTCAATCTCTGAAATCTTTCTTCCTGTTTACATGAACTCAGAAAGGAAGAAAAAATCACATTATGAAAGAACAGATAATGAGAAACAAAGAAAAGGAAAGAAAAGACTGTAAGGTCTAAAGACTTTTAGGCACCTAGTCACTATCTTTTCCTGAGGCCCATTGCATATTAGACTGCTTACTGAATATGGTTTATTATAAATGTAATCTAAAATTTGTAACCAGAGCACATGAAAAAGATTTTTTGCCAAAAAGAAAAGAAAAGAAAAGAAAGAAAACCATGGAAAATTTTAAGATCTGTGTTTAAGGAAAAGTCTTACTTTCTCTCAAACTGTATATCCCAATCTGGGGGAATCATTATTCATTATTTTCAATTATGTCTGCAAATTAATAGAGTTAAGCACTCTGTATTTAACCACCATGAAAGATTTATGATTTTTCCCGAGTTAATTTTATTTAATTCAAAGAACTGACCTCTCTTAATTTATTTCCTGCTTTTCATATTCTGAAACATTAATTTAAAAAGTTAAACCACATTTAAACTATTGAGAGATAAAATAAATTACATGTGTAAGATAGAATAGAAGGAAAAAATAAAATGTAATAGCTAAAAATGTGAATTTTTCAACAATGCCCAATATCAGAGTCTAGCGAAGAATGATCTGGTTTTAAAAAGATGATGTATAGAAAAAAATGATATAATGCACTATGCATACATACATATCTCCAATATTTTCAAATTTAATACAATGTAGGTAATTATGAAACACAATAGACATAACTACAGCCTATGATGTCTGTATTAAATATCTTGAAATAAAAACCACTGAATATAAACAGAAGGAAACCAAAAACAAATTTCAAAACAATAATGGCAAATAATGAAACTCTCGCCAGAATGAAGCAATTTTTGTTCAAAAATGCTTATGTCACAATTTTAATATATTTCAATATCTTACTTGGCCAATCTTCCAAGTGGGTTCCTTTATGTCATTATTTTACAGAATAAAGCAATAGCATTTTAGTTTCCTCTGAATGGGATTTATGGATAATAATTTCTCAGTCCAATATTCTCCTCTCTACAAAATAACTCATTAACCCAAGGTGTTCAGGCTATCAATTTCTCTGAGGTTAGAGACCATAAGTCATTTGGATTTCAGTTTTCTATTTTAGATATGAATTTTGAATTTCACCTTTAGCCATGGTGGAATACTTTCCATTTGTCAAATATGTTGCATGTTCCTCACTACCAGGTCTTGTGGGAAGATCGCTTTCCCTGGCTTCTTTTTAGCACAAGCCTCATTTTCAGCCCATCAATGATGTATTTGAGTCCCATACACTTGTGCACTAGATCTTCCTCTTTTGTTCTCACTAAGCTTCCTGCGATGATCCCATCCAGTTACTTGGCAATAATAACTGTAAGATGGTGAATCCTGCCCGTGTATTTAGCCAATTGTCTTGTGAAATCTGTTTGTAGTGTCATGGCTTGAATTGTCACTTGAATGTCTCCCAAGTCTCTCAAACTTAACATGTTCAAACCTCAGCTTATCATATTTCCTCATAAATTTATATTTTTCTTATCCTGATTTATACCCATACTGGGTATATCCTGGTCTATACCCATACTGGGTATTGACTTTAAACTGTTCCTCTCTATTTTCTCCTTCTCTTCCAACCAATTATAAAGCTCCACTGATTTGATTTCTTCTTATCTCTTAAATATGTCCACTTCTTTTCATATCTACATCCTTATGCCCTCTATTACTACTTCTAACTATATAACCATTCCCTGAAATTAGCAACATTTTAGATAAAATGATTTTTTCAGAGATATTAATTCTTAAAAGACCTAAACTTAAGAAAATGAGATTATAAAATTAGCTTAGAAGATACAGGTAGCGTTTTATACTATCTATTTAATCCTGCTGGTAGGAAAATAAATCCCATATACTCTACTATGAATAATCTTGTATAGAGAACATAAAGTAAAATATATTTTGCCAGTATACCAGTCACTTGCACAGGAAAAGAAGTCATTTTTGTACAATTATGTTGTACTTATTAACTCTGTTGAGACCAACCTGAGTGTGTGTAAGAAGAGAATACTGAGGAAATATAGCTTAAATGGAATAAAGGAGGAACCTGTAATAAAAAACAAAAAGGACAAATGGTTGGTATTCATTCATCTGTGTAATGGCATTGCTTGCATTTCTTGAAGTGGAGCAATTTCTTCTCTTTCCACTTTAATACCTTGATGAGGTGATTAGAAACAGTAAGAAAACTCACACTAAAATGTCATCTAAGTATATTTTGCATCTTCCTCTGACCAGATAATAATGTTCTTTGTTAATTACCTTGTGTTTATTTCTGCATTTAACCTATGCAGAATTTTGTCTTTTCCTAGATCATGTTAGCTTTTAATTCAATGTACTATAAATTGTTGACTTAATTAATGCTTATTTCGTAGCCTGTGTCATTTAAAAGCTTATATTCTTCCCAATATCTATAAAGGTAGTTTGAGATACAAATAATGTACTGATTTTTAAAATAACTAAAACCCTTGCTTGAACGTCCACATGCCAAGCTTGTGGTAAAATCTGTATTTTCTTTCTTGAAGCCATAAGCGCTAGCTGAAATCAGCCCCTCAATATGAATCCTTTTTCTTGCTTTCAAATAATTCTGGGCTAGCTTTCCACTATGATCATTTATATTTCTCTAAGATACTGTCAAATTTAAAACAAGGCTCACAAGAACATAATATTGTTTTTGCTATTCCCACAATTAATTCTCTTTTTTTTTTTTTTTAGATTTTATTTATTTATTTGACAGAGAGAGAGATAGCGAGAGCAGGAACACAAGCAGGGGGAGTGGGAGAGGGAGAAGCAGGCTTCCCGCCAAACAGGGAGCCCGATGTGGGACTCGATCCCAGGACCCTGGGATCATGACCTGAGCCGAAGGCAGACGCTTAACGACTGAGCCACCCAGACGCCCAATTAATTCTCTTTTTAAAGAAGGAAAGAAATCTCACAATTCTTTCTGGGAATAAATCTTTTTTTTTTTTTATTTGAGTATAGTTGACATACAATGTTATCTTCGTTTCAGGTGTACAACATGATGATTCAACTTCTTTATAAGTTATGCTATGCTCACCAAAGTGTAGCTACCATCTGTCACCATAGTGCTGTATATGACTATATTCCCTATGTTCTGCCCTCTTTCTTCTGTGACTCATTCATTCCATAATTGTAAGTCTCTATCTCCCAATTCCTTTCACCCATTTTGCCCATCCCCACACACACCTTCCCCTGGCAACCATCAGTTCATTCTTTGTATTTTTAGATCTGATTCTGCTTTTTGTTTGTTTATTCACTTGTTTTGTTTTTTAGATTCCACATATGAGTGAAATAATATGGTGCTTGTCTTTCTAAATTTGACTTATGTCACTTAGCATAATACCGTCTAGGTTCCCTAGGTCCATCCATGTTGTCACAATCGGCAAGGTCTCATCCTTTTCTATGACTGTGTAGCATTCCATTGTGTGAGTATGTATACACAGTGTGTGTTTATAAATATGTGTGTGTGTGTGTGTGTGTGTCTCACATCTTTCTTATCCTTTCATCTATTGATGGACACTTATTTTGTTTCCATATCTTGGCTATTGTAAATAGTGCTGCATTCAACATAGGTATGCATATATCTTTTCAGATTATTATTTCCATTTCCTTTGGGTAAATACCCAGTAGTAGAATTATTGGATTCTATGGTATTTCTAGTTTTAAATTTTTGAGGAAACTCCATACTGTTTTCTACCGTGGTTGTGCCAATTTACATTTCTACCAACAGTGCACAAGGATTCCTTTTTTACTACATGTTTGCTGACACTTGTCATTTCTTATCTTTTTTATTTTAGCCTTTCTTACAGGTGTAAGGTGATATCTCATTGTGTGTGTGATTTGCATTTCTCTGATGATTAGTGATGTTGAACATCTTTTCATCAGTTTGCTCACAATCTGTATGTCTTCTTTGGGAAAATGTCTATTCACATCCTCTGCCCATTTTTAAGTAGGATTGTTTGCTTTTTGGTGTTTAGTTGTATAAGTTCTTTATGTATTTTGAATATTAACATCTTACTCTGTATATTATTTGCAAATATCTTTTCTGAGAATAAATCTTAATCCCCACTTTTTAAACAATGACATCGTAAGAGATCTTAGCGCAGTTAATTGTGGTTTAGCAAGTGATGGTGATGTTATTCTCTCAGTATCATACCCAGGGAAGAAGCCTCAAATTAAATATCACTCAGGACACTGAAGCTATATAGCTTCTTATTTTGGAGATACAAAGAACCAAAACTTAGAAAGCTTGTCCATCATGTCATTTTCATGCTATGAAAGGTATTGGCTGCTTAGCATTATACTGTGCCTAGGCCCCAGGTCAGTTCGTCTGGCATCTGGATGGTAAATTTAAGCCTGATATACTTGATAACCATCCCCTTTTCCTCTGATGGACTTCATCTTAGAAGCTATGGTTGAGGGGCGCCTGGGTGGCTCAGTCAGTTAAGCGGCTGCCTTCGGCTCAGGTCATGATCCCAGGGTCCTGGGATCGAGCCCCACGTCAGGCTCCCTGCTCAGTGGAGAGTCTGCTTCTCCCTCTCTCTCTGCCTACTTGTGCTCTCTCTCTAACTCTCTGTCAAATAAATAAATAAAATCTTAAAAAAAAAAAAAAAAGAAGCTATGGTTGAAGATAAATTGTCATGTTTATGATTGCCAAAAATTTCAGTTGGGCCATCTAAAATCATTGGACAATATCCAATAACCTTAAATTATAAACTGAAAAGATTTAGTCTTGATGATTCTCTTCTACAGAGAATCCTAGAAGTCTGTGAAAATGAACCTTTCCTTTCACAACCATCTTTGAATTTTAAAAATTAAGGCATTTGAATACTGTATCATTTTACCAAAACAAATACTAATGTCTTAGGGGGGAGAAGTAAAACCAACTGAAAAGAATGTTAAGAATGTTAAAAAGTTCCTCTGCTAACTAGACTTATTGTAGAGGCCATTTTGCAATATATACTAATATCAAATCATTATGTTATACACCTGAAACTAATATAATGTTGTATGTCAATCATACCTCAATATAAATAAATGAATAAATAAATAAATAAATTCCCCTGTTGAATGAATGGCAAATTTTCTCATATATAGATGACTCAGTGATTCTTTTAATTGATGCTTACTAAAATAAGGAGTATCTAAGCCATGGCAAATTTCTGTTTCTACTTACAGAAAGAAGGTATCTGTGAACTTTTGCACTGAAGAAGCATATAAATGCATGCATGCATGCATACATGCATACAAATCTTCACTTGCAAGTCTCCCTTATTTATAGGTTCATAGAATCTATAACTCCTAGGATATAAGAAAAGTTCACAAATTATATTTTATACTAAAAAAAGGAAACTACACATGTCAAATTAAAATTCTGTGCAAGATGGTAATTTGTAAAGAATTTATAGAACCCAAAGAAGTTTATATACATTTTGTTGATGTAAAATTGAATACATGTGTTCAGAGAAATCAAATGAGTGTATGCAAAAGATAGTATCAGCTCAAAGTGATTATTTATATTTCATAGGTCTCTATCATTAAAATTTCAGTCTTGCTTAAATTATACTGATAGAAAGATGACTAACTAAACCCAGACTAAAATATAAATAATTTTGGTCAGTATTAGAGAATACATTGTTTGATTTTAAGAAGAGTCAATCTTGATTTATATTATATTGAAATCAGTACTGTAATTAACAATAAAAGATATATTACATACAGAGGAAATATACAAAATCATTTAGACTTTTTTGGCAGAAAAAAAAAGATTTTTCTAAAGAAGAAAATGTGGAAAATGGCTTACTTAGGGACAAAGAATCAATAAACCTAGTAGAAATCAAACAACAAAAAAGGTTAAATATAGAATAAAGAAGGAAAATACCAAACAAAACAAAAAAGTTATGATCACACTAATTATAAGTTCAATGTGAACAAAAATAAATACCACTGTTTAGAAACAAAATTGTATTAAGAAATAGTAAAATGATTATAATTATTCATAGACCAAAAAATAATGGTTTTTTTCCCTATATTTTGTGAAGATATTTAACTGTTTCATATTGGTTTTCCATTTGGCTATAGTAGAACTATATTTTCCTCAAAATCAGAATAATGTTGACAGTCTAGATGGTTCAAAGGAGATGAAAATGATTCCAAAAGTATTATTTCATAGCATGAAAATGAGAATATAGCCATTTGCTTTCAAATATTTGGATTTTTTTTATAAGGAGCTCTAGTTTTCTAGAAATTTTTCTACATCTATGGAAAACTAAAAAAGATGGAGTAGATGATATTAAGCTAATAAAGATGTAAGGTAGACCTATGAATTAACTTATCTATTTGAAACAATCATGTTGATGTGGTGAAGGTCATCTTTGTCTGAATTATCTCTCAAAATTTATCTCGTCTTACGGTTTCTCTTTGTTAGCGGACACTGGCCAAGTTTTACCATTCATAACCTAGAAGGTAGCCTATAGTGTTAACAGATTATTTTATACACTATAATTACAGAGGTAATTCTAGTGAGTTAAACTATAGTTGTTAAATTATCACCATAATCAAATGTTAAAAATTCCTGTTAAATTTTCCCCAATTATCATCAGAGAGAAAAGGAGAGAGCAAAAGAAATCAAAATAAAATCCTTTAAACACAATATGGGACACATAAAATCAATGAAAAGAAAATTCTGTATATTTTACTCAAAAATACTGTGCACTGAAAAAAATTTTCAAGGTTTCTAATTTCTATTATATAACATTTAAGAAAATATTTGCTATTTCTTAATCTCTCCAACTTGGGAAGTTAAAAAGACAACTTATATGTTTTATTGTTTTATTATCAAAATCAAGGGATATCCCAAAATAAGACCAACTCAAAAATTAACTAATGGAAAATAATATAAATGCAGGAATATGAAAAAATAAACTTCTCCAAGGAAGCTAAAGGGTAACTATAAAGTTTAGTCCACAAAAAATAAACCATATATGTCAGAAAAGAGTTCATGATAAAAGGAACTCCAAAAGATGGACATAGAAAGAAATCTTCTCTCTAACATGATCACCTAAATATTATCCAGATATTTCACTAAATATAGTTCTTTTATCACCAGTTACATTATTAGTGAGGTTTTGTTTGTATTATTTCTTGAATTATTTGTGAAACCACTGGCCCATTTTTCCTAATTCTTTGGTGATTTAAGAGAACTGTGTTTAGGGGCACCTGGGTGGCTCAGTTGGTTAAGCGACTGCCTTCGGCTCAGGTCATGATCCTGGAGTCCCTGCATCGAGTCCCACATCCGGCTCCCTGCTCGGCGAGGAGCCTGCTTCTCCCTCTAACCCTCCCCCCTCTCATGTACTCTCTCTCTCTCTCATTCTCGCTCTCTCAAATAAATAAATAAATATTAAAAAAAAAAAAGAGAGAACTGTGTTTATATTAAAGCCATTACTTTTTATGGATGGCATACAAGTTTATATAATGGATTATCAGGAGTAGTTTATACATGAATTTTTTTATACAGATGTTTCTCTTTACAAACTCTGGATTTAATATTATGTTTTAAAATATGAATGAATCCCTATTTATATTTGCATTTAGTACATATTTATCAAAAGTTTACAAACAGTTCAACCCTCTAATTTGTGGAAACAATTTAAACAAAGTATTAGCTTACAATTTTTTTGAAAACTCCTCTTGGTAGTTTTTGCCCACAGAAAGTACCAATTGTCTGCTCCATCATGACTGTCTTAGATGCAGAGACTCCTGCCTACAAATGGACAAGTAAATCAGCCTTAGTCTATGGTTGTGTTAGCAGATATATTTGTCTTATATTAAAATACTCATCCAGTTTAGTTTGTGTTTTCAATAAAAGTGACATTTGCACTCCATGTTATCCTTTCTTTTATTTTTCAAATTGTACAAATGGAGGTTTTAATTAATGAGCACTCTCAGGAAGACTCCAATAGAAATGCTTATCTTCCCAAGAGAAAGTGGGTTTGAGATTTTCAAGTATGAGAATAAAAGGTCAGTTAATGGTGTCCATGGTTTTGGCCTGGAATGATGAAGAATTTAAAGAAATGAGTATTGAAACCCTCCACTTGAAGTGAATTTTAGAGATATCAAACTTTAAGTGGAATACATCAACATTTTAGAAATTTAGTTTAAAAGCTAACAGCAAAAATATTGATTTTCAAAAAAATAGAAATTTGTTAGTCTTTTGATAATAAATTTGGCAATATTATATAGAATTGAATTAATTATATTTCTTTGCAAACTTAAAAAGTGCAACTCTCCAGATTTTCCCCAAATTATATCACCCGCTATACCGGAATATTTGCAAATCAGTGAAATCATACATAGCTGCCCTACATTTCTCATGCTGTTACAATTTCTTTGAAATTTCTTCTTCCTACTGTATGAATAGTGGTACACTCATCTACACAAAGCTGAAGTTATCTAAGAAATATATTTCCAATATCCAGACTGCCTAGATTTTCTTTCCTTCGAATTCTTTCTGTATTTCTTATTTATGCCACAAATCTTGACATTTGGTTTAAGATAGTCTTACATTTTCACAAAATTATTTAATGGACACATTTTTATCTTTCCCAAACTGATAAAAAAAGTTCTTAAGATATATACTATGCCATATTTGTAAATATAAATTCATAGCAAATATTCATTGTACATATTGAATAATTTAGTGATTAGAAGATTAATAAATATATGTAGAAACATATGGTAGAGCTTACATATTTTTGAAAAATGTTTTAGAGAATATTTACTTGGAATATTTTTCCCTACTATCATTGTCTCACTTTATTTTACACATATAATTTGGAAGGGTAGAGAGACTACTTTATAAAAACAAAATTTTTAGGGGAGCCTGGGTGACTCAGTCGGTTGAGCGTCTGCCTTTGGCTCAGGTCATGATCCCAGATTGAGCCCTGCATTGGGCTCCCCCCTCAGCGGGGAGTCTGCTTCTCCCTCTGCCCCTCCCCCCGCTCATGCTCTCTCTCTCACTCTCTCTCTTTCAAATAAATAAATAAAATCTTTTTTAAAAACGTTTTACTATTAATATTCTGCTTCTATACTAAAATATCACACTAATTAAATTTTGGAGCTTAACAAAAAGTGTTAGTGTGTGAATGTTCTTACTTTATTTCTCCTTTAATGGTGCCTATATTTAAGCCCCCAACTGCCAATATTTATAATTTGATTTTTTTTAAATAAAACCAGTATTCAATATTTGACATAAGGAACCCGTAGCTTTGCCAAGTATCTCTATGACCATATTTTACACTTAATTTTGTATCATATTAAAAAAAGAAAACTAGGTTTTCTGTATTCTGTTTAAATTTCCAGGTGTAGAACCACTGGAAAAAAGGATTTGTGTAATTTTATGTTTTGTTACGATTTGTCAAATTGTCTTTCCCAGAGAATAAGAGAGGTATATTTCCAGCAATATATAAACATCCATGATTACCCACATTCTTGCTAACACAATATACTGTATTTTTATATTCATTATGGATCTGATAAGTGAGAAAAGGAATGATGTCTTGAAAATCCATATGTGATCCCATGCTAAACTTATAGTTATCATTGCTTACTTTTATTTATCTTTCTCCAATCAAAAAAAATTATCCTCAGTTCTTATGTGTTATGTTCTCTAATGCCCTCATAGATAACTTTAATAAAACCCCAAAACCCAACTAAGATTTTAGATTTTTTGTTTGAATTCAGTTAATATAAGGAATATGTAGAAACAAAAGTGATACTAACTGTCCTGTAAAGGTGATATGTACTTTTCTGTAGTTGCATTTAAGATATTTTCTGTCTTTAGTTTTTATTACCTTTATTATTATTATTATTATATTTAGTTCTAGAAATTTTCTTTGTTTTTATATTTTAATTCTTTGTCAAAATCATTGTAAGCATACTTACTTTAAATCACTGTAGAATATCTGTACCATTTGAAATCTTTGTGGGTCTATTTCTGCTTTTTAATATTGTCAGTCAATAAACAAGTCATATCTTCATTTGCCTCCTTTCATAAAAAATTAAATTCCAGACATGTATTAACTTAATGGAGATAACTTGAGTCTTTGAACATTGCTGTTTTCCTTTAGATATATTTATTTTTAATTTTTTGACTGATACTGGAATAGGGGGATGTGCAAGCCAGATCAGCAAATTTCAAGGAGAGATTAATGTTTTTTCATCTGGAAAAAAAAATCGCTTTTAAAAATGATGCTGAAATACAGACATTTTCAGTAATATGAAGGTTGAGTGATTTTGTCACCAGCAGATCGGTGCTATTAAAAGGTTAAAGGAAGTCCTTTAGGTCAAAGGAAGCAACTGGTAAATTTTATCAAATATTAAGGAAAAAAAATATATGCACTCTAAAAAAAAAAAAAACAACTTCCTGAGAAGGAGAAGTCGTTGTATGAGGTCAACATTACCTTAATACAAAATATATACATATATATAAACAAAATTCTAAATTAATAAATCTTATGAAGAGAGAGGCAAAAAGAATACATATAATTTTATCAAGTCCAATCCAACAATATATGAAAGTGACACTTCATTATGACCAACTACTAATAAGGATGTAAACTGGTAAGACATATTGGAAAATAAGTTGGCAATTTCTTAATAATTTAAGCATGTATCTATTATGTTCTAGAAATTTTACTCAGATATTTATTTACTCAAGATAAATGAAGGTATATACTCATAAAATATTGTACATTAATGTTCACAGAATCTTTATTTGTCATGGGCAAGACTGGAATTAACCAAATGGCCATCAAGGGATGAGTGGATAAAAACTTGAAATATACATGCAACAGACTACTATTCAACAGTACAAAGAAATGCATGATTAGTACATTCTAGAGTATGGATCAATTTCAAGATAGTTATGGTTCATGAAAGAGGATGAACAAAAAACAGTACCTGCTATAAGTTTCTAATTGTATAAAATTTAGGAAATACTAGGTGTAATATTGGGAGAGATTACAAAACGGTACTACAAAATATTTAGGAATGGTTTATATCTAATTTTTTTTACTGCGGTTATAGTTTTAAAGATATATACCTATGTCAGGAGTCATAAACTTACAGTTAAAATATATGCTCTCTTCTTATATTTTAATTAAATTCGAATAAATGTGACAAACAAATAAAAATAAACATATCTGTACTGTTAGTATGTAACATTGAGCTTCTAAATGCTGATCTTAGAAATAATGTCTGATATATGAAAATTCTATAGATGTTTTATAATAAAATGTTATATTGCCAGGTCTATGTCACAAATATTTATTTTACCATGTTGTAGTTTTTATTTCCATTGAGGACCAATGAACCTTCACAAAATAAAGATCCTTATTTATAAAACGCAAGTATATTTCAAAGAGTTATATAAAACATATGGCTCATTTATTCTTTAATAATAGGATCAACAAATACCATCTCTTTTTTGCCAAATAAAAAAAAAGGGGGCTTATTTCAATTGAATACTATGGCTAATTATGTGGAAAGAACATGGTTTAGAAAGCTATTAAAGTAAAAAGAAAAATAGTTTAAAAGGGGAGGAAAAAGAGTTATGATTACAATAGTAAAAATAGATGGAAAGCAAGAAATAAACAGACTCACAAATGCATACACAAACACAAAAATATACAGCCTCATAAAGAAAAGAAATACACAGAATCAGACAAACAATGCCTCACCAATGTATGCAAATAAGAAAACAATAGAAAGATGTTTGAGCCCTCCTTTGGTGCCCATTAGGATTCTAGAGCTAAACATTTTTAAAGCCAGGTTTTGTTATCACAACTGCAGGCATGTGGATTATAATTATAATTATTTTCCCTGTGAGCCATGAATATCTTCCTCTCTTTATGTCTACATTGTTTGGCAAACAGCAAGTTTGCATTTAACTTAAATTTTAGGAGATCTAACATCGAATCACCAGACAGAGAAAAAGATTATGTTTTAAGCTATTAGAAATTTCAGATTTTTCTGTATATAACACTGCTTTTACTCCTTTTGTTTGTACATGTATATCTACATGTACATATGATTATGTATAGGATATATGTTTGCATTTGCATATGAAAGTAAATATATATGTACTTGCATGTATATATGTCTGTATTTGTTTTTGATTTTACACAAAAACACTTTAAAAAGTCAGTGCTAAAGCAAGAAGATACTTAAAGTTTATCTTATTCAACTGGGACATTAGAGTATTTTTGTGTGTTTGTGTCTGTGTGTTGTTTCATTCTTTAAAACATGGTTTATATATGTTTTAC
This sequence comes from Phoca vitulina, assembly GCF_004348235.1. Lineage (NCBI taxonomy): Eukaryota > Metazoa > Chordata > Mammalia > Carnivora > Phocidae > Phoca > Phoca vitulina. The sequence continues at coordinate 22,779,715 of NW_022589720.1, forward strand.
TGACATATAATAGAATTGTGACTATATCTCAAATCTACTGAACATAACTCTTCTTTACCTGAGATTTTTATGGATTCATTTCCTCTCTCTCTCTCACCTTCTCTGTCTCAAAATTAATATAAAGAGTTTTTCTAGCTTATGTTCATGCTTCTTCAAGTCAGAAATCATTTTTCACTTCATATATTTTCCAATATCTATTTTAAATAACATATATTTTAAACAGTAAATGAAAAAAATTGCATAGATCACTTGGTGGAGACACTCTTTAAAATATTATATTTAAAGGTGTTCTATGGAAGCAAGACCTTGTAAAACTGTTTCCTGTTTTGAAAGTCCTCTCCCAATCTATTGATATGAAAAACGATGCAGTTTAAACTCAAATCAAGTGTCACTTCCTCTATGAATTATTTTTGCCATCAAGCCGAGATAAAAAATACTATTTCTTTGTGCTTTTATTCTTGTATCAATTATTCTCATATTACAAAGGCATGTGTCTCTGACCCATTATATCAAAAGCACCTTCAGAGCGGGGTCTGTCAACATGGTGTTTAAATCACTTGAGGCAAGGAGAAATTTTTGATGAAAGAATCCATAAACAAATGAACGAATGGGTAAAAGTTCTCTCAAGTCGCTTACACTATGTTTTTTTCCAAAGGATGTAGGAATGTTGTTTACAAGTTGTGTTTTACCTGAAACTGTTGTTATGAATAGCTGCATATCAAATATAAAACATTCAGTTTTACAAAATTAATAACAAAGGGACCACTAATTGCTAAGCAATTTTTTTCTTCAAGCAAGATTTTGATAGGAGATATTCTGAATTGCTTTAAATATATCTATACTCATATTTATTGAAATATGTTAGTTTATAAAGTTAGGATTCAGAAATTCCTCTTATGAATATCCCCACACAAATACCTTTTATATTGATATATAATATGTTATATATCATGTATTCTATACTATATATTAGATTATATTTTATATTAATAAAATATTGTTTGATATGAAAGAAAACTATAATATATGATATGTTGTATTATTATATGCAATATATCATATGCTATATATCATAAAAATTGTATCATATATTATATTACATGAAAGTGGTGAAAGTGGCACCCTTGTCTTGTTCCTGATCTTCGAAGAGAACTGTCAAACTTTCACCATCATGGAGTATGATGTTAGCTGTAGTCTTTCTATATATGGCCTTAATCATATTGAAGTACATTCCTTTTATAGCCAATTTGTTGATACTGTTTATCATGAAAGGATTTGAATTTTGTCAAATGCTTTTTCTGCAAATATTGAGATGATCACATGATTTTTATCTTTCATTCTATGAATATGGTGTATCGCATTCATCGATTTGTGTATTTTGAACCATTTTTAGATCCAGGGATAAATCCCACTTGATCATGGCGTATGATTCTTTTAATGTACTGTTGAATTTGTTTAGCTAATGTTTTGCTGAGAAATTTTACATCTATATTCATCGAGGATATTAGTCTATAATTTTCTTGTAGTGTCCTTATGTGGCTGGGGTATCAGGGTAATGCTGGCCTCATAAAATAAGTTTAGGAGTGTTTCCCTCTTTCAAATTTATGGAAGAGTTTGAAAGAGATTGGCAATAATTCTTCAAAGGTTTGATAAAATTCAGCATGGAAGCCATCTGCTCCTGGGCTTTTCTTTGTTGGGAGATTTTTAATTACTGATTCAATCTGCCTCCTTGTTATTGGACTGTTCACATTATGTGTTTCTTCATGATTCCTTAGTGTCTTAAAACTAGTTAGTCAGCTAATAATTCTCCTATTTTCTTCTGGTCTGGGCTGAGATTGTAGATATAAGCCTATCCATTCATATCTCTGTAAAAAGTTGAAAGTTTTACTGGTGAATGTCTTGTTCCAGATGGTCACTTTCACATGTTGGGCAATGGGAAGCTTTCTACTGAAGTGATGGAGGTGACTGTGATGTATCACAGACCGTTTGGGGCTGGTTCACATAGCAGTAGAATTATAAGGCATGAAAGCAAAATCTGCAAAGCCTCTTGTATGCTCTGGACTGGCACAATGTAATTTATGCTATATTCTATGGGTCAAACCAAATAACAAAGCGAGCTTTGATTCAAAGGGTGAGAAAATAGTACTTCTTGATGAAAAGAGCTGCAAATTCTGTCATTCATTTTGAAATCTATTACATTTTATCTCCATATTTTTCTAATTCTTGATTCTCTTTATCAGCTTCAACATTTGCTCTTGGTGCCTTTATTGTCACAAAACTTTAGATACTCCTCTAACCTATTTGAACTCCAAATCACCTCTCAGCCCAGCTCTGAAGGTTGTTACAGTTCTCCACTTTGTTGTTAATAAGAATCTCCTGCTGCCAGCACCATGGTCCAAAAGAGCCCCATTAGTTAGATTAGACCACTTATTAAATGAAAGAGGGATATTTGACCTTAAGTGTGAGTCTTTTTCAGGCTTTTTTTGCTTGCAATATCACGAAGGGAGTGCACAAAGTTTAGATCTTTTTGGAATAATATGGAAACAAACAAATTTCATGAAGGTATTTATTTTTATCTCCACTTATGTAAGTGCAGAAATAAAATAGACATGCTTCCCTGCGTCTAGGAAAACCAGACATTAAAAAAACAAACAAACAAACAAACAAAACTGAAGCTTGTGTTCTTATTTAACCCACCAGACAAAGTACCTCTCCACCAAGTATGAAATTGACACCGGCTTTCTGTCAAATAAATATCATGTTACTTGTTGTTATTATTGGGTTTTGTTGTTTTTGCTGTTGTTCTGATATGTTACTATTATTAATATGTTTGTGTATTCAGAAATTAAGGCAATACTGTTTATCTAAGTCAACTATTAACTCTTAGGTCATTTCCCAAAGAGCTTTCTCCCAGTTATTATATTTTCTTAATAAATGCAAATTAAGTAATTATCTAGTTCAATTTTGACTAGACATTATTCATTTGAGAAATTGTTGTTTTATAATGCAAAGGAAGCACTTTTTACACCTTTGGCACTTTACAATAAACTCATTCTGATCTAAATTGATTGCTGTGGGATTATCTTGGAGTCATTAAAATATTGCTGTATTGACATTCACTAATGTCTTTAATTAGCAATTTCAAATTCCAGTGTTTGGCATTAAATATGAACCGACATAATTTATTATATCCCTATAGTTGTTTATTCATTTTTGTTTGTTTATCCATTGAGTATATTAAACACTTATTTGACATGCTTTGTGTTATAGTTAGGGAGTCAATGTTTATAGTATATTCAGATGCACCTGCTTGCTTTTATAATAAAGATATAGTCGAGATTCTGAAACTTTCTGAACCTAGAATAAGGTAAAAGATACATTTTTATTGTGTTTTATTACTTTCAAATTTTCAACAAAATATTGAATTTGTCATAAATTTAAGAGATCCACACTCCCACATAAAGTAAGACTCACTCTTCAGAAATTGGCATTCTTCAATAACCAGAGAATTTCGTCCTGAGAGTCGAATTTGGAATTCATGAATACATTATCAGGTTATTTCCAACGGACTTGGCCATTTTTCTTTCAGGTAAATGTCATATTCACAGTGTTGCTTCTAAATTCTTATAAAGGAAAAGCCTAAAAAAGAAGTAAAAGTAAACAATTCAACAATATGAATCAACAGTAGAACATCTTTAGGGTAATTGAATGAGTGCCTTCCCTCCTTCCACATCTCCTCTTTTTCAGGCAATAGTGTAAATTAGAGGCCACACACTTTGGATTAGTGTTGAATGTGTATCTCCACAAGAAAGCCCCACCTAGCTGTTAACTGGGTTATATTCCCTCTGTCAACCAGCTTCCTTGATAGAAAACAAGCAAAACAACATTAATCACATATTTGTTGTGACAAATAGACAAAATAAGGCCCTTACAGTAATATGGATACATACATTTGGTGTTCATTTTATATGGTTTCCTTCTTTATATTCTGTATATGCTTTCCAGCAGGAATGGCAAAATGTCTTGAATCTCCCTACAATATCAGAACTTCATTTAAAAAAAAAAGGAAAATATATCAATTCTTTCAAAAATGGGCATTAAATAAAAAGCCCTGAGTCTTTTAGTATATGATTATAGGGAACTTTCATAGGTTATTATTTTATGTATCATTCAGCTATACATTTAGTTTGATTATTATAAAATTTATTTCTTAATGAATGAATATAATCTGGAAAACATTTGAACTCTGAAATGAAACTAGGGTAAAAGGCCACACTGGTGAGATGGTTTATAATCCTCCAGGATTTCAAGTCCGTTCTTAACTAGGGTCCTTTCCTGTTGTGTTTCTCCTGCTTGGCACATTCGTCTCCAAGATATTTTCACTGCTGCCTCCTTATAATTTGAGGCTTTAATTTTCCTGACCACACTGGCTAAAGGAAAATTCCTCATCAGTCATTCTTCCTCACATCGCCTTATATGCTTATTCTTAGCACTTATAAGAACAAGGAACTATCTTATTTTTTATGTATGAATGGTTGATATCTGTCTTTTTTTTAAATATCTAATTCCTTAAGGCCAAAACACTCATCTCTATATCGTCTGTGTCCAGAATAAAGTTTGACAAATAATATTCACTTAATATGTATTAATATCTATTAACTGATGAACAGATGAGAGTTTTCTAGTGTTTAACCTTATTACTTCTATAATCCCTCTGGATGTTAGTGTCAATGTCATATTGACAGGTCTGTATGGATCTGTGTGCAATTTATCTTGGAACCTGAATAGGCAATGAACTATAACTTATCTGTGCCCAACAATGAAAATATCCCTTACCACACTGGGCCTATTGAGGGTACCTAAATAGTGTGTAAGGAGTTCAGTTCTAAATGAGGAATAATATGAAGGAGCATCAGACACCAACCACTTCAATTGCTAAAAAGGGAAAAAATATATCCTATCTTGAGGTAAATGTAATGTATAAAATAGAATATTTTGAAAGTTTAAAAATTGAGGATCATACTTTTTAGAAAGTCAACTTCAATATGCATGATAAAGCATCTATATCCAACTTCATTTTTATGCCTGTAGCTTTGGATATTAAATGGTTTGATACTTTTGAAAAGGAACTCCTACAGCTATTTTAGTTCTCTGTCCCATTACACTTCATCTTCTTGCTGCTTAGTTTTAAGCTCAAAATTTGGTACAGGCTCTTCCTGTCTGAATATTAGAGGATCTAATAATTATAGTTTAATAAAATGAAACTCAAGGGTAAGATTCATCAACTAGAGAAATGTAGGTTTTTTTCATGCAATTTAATAACATCAAATGGCCTCTATAATCATTTCCACATAAAGCATCAAAAATGGCTTTCTAGGCTCATGCAGGTAGTTAAAAATATGCTCAGACATTACATGGAAGTGTGTCAATTTTATTTAAATTGCATTTTATTATTTTTTCATAATTATTAACATAATTATAAATTCTATTTATAAATATTCTATATACAGTAAAAATTAGATGGACTTTTTGACGTTTGGTATTTAATATTAGACATAAAACATTGAAATAGACAGTTGAAAGGGATCTTGATGTGGCCTATACATACCAGATTTAGGACTGGCAATTTCCAACCTCATGAAGCATAGTTGTTAATATTACCATGAGAGAACTTACAAATAGAAATGTTACATAAAATTTCACCAGGGTAATCGTTACATGTACACATATGAAGTATTATTGAGGTAAGTCTGAACATATACAAATTTTGAGAAGTGAAGATTCAAATGTGGCCACTCCAGTTATAGCCTTTGGTAGGAGAAACTGATTTTCCATAACCTTATTAGTTCAGGGGATTCTCAGTCAGAATATTAAAAGGAAACTTATCCTAACAATGTTAGAAGAAAAGGTACTTCCAACTAAATTTGAAATTAGATGATTGTGATACAAGTAGAAAAAGGAAAATCCTAAGAATTACAATGAGTTAGTTGGGTTTCTAGTACCAATTTGCACAGATCTGAATAGTTTAACTTTGGGAAAGTGAGAGTAATTCACTGAGCCTTATTTTCTCACCCTTAAACTAGCAAGAGCACTATTTTCACCTAGACAGTAGGATAAGATAATTAATATTCATAAGATTATAGATAAATATTCTAAAGTATTATTCAATATTTAGTTTGCAACAGTATACTAGAGGTCTTATCTAGTGAAATAAAGAATCAAAGATAAATTAAATTAGATACACAGATGGGAAGGAAAATTAAAATGCTCAGTTTTTCAGATAACATACTTGTGTAAATATAGAATTCACCAGACTATTTGAAATAATGAGTAAATAAGTGACTCAATTAAGGCTGAGAGATACAAGTTAATATGCAAAAACAAAACAAAACAACATCCTGTATTTCTAAATACTAGCAACAATGCAGGAGTGAATTTATAGGTAATTTAGGAGAAAAAAACAAAACACCAGCAACATAGCTAATGAAAGATGTAAATAACTTCAGTAAAACATTAAGTATATTCTTGAAAAAATTCAATCAATTGAGATATTTGATGTTTATTGATTACTCAGTATTACAAAGATGTCAATTCAATCAATTAAATTATAGATTCAGTGGAATATCTCTCAAAATACCAACAGAATTTTTGTGGAAAATGACAAGCTGATTCTAAAATTTATACTGGAATACGAAATACTGAAAATAGCCATGATGATATTGACAAACAAAGCTTGAATATTTACACAATAAGAAATCAAGACTTACTAGAATTTATAATTAATATGACAGAAAGATACTTGTCTACTGGAGTGTGCAAGACATTAATGGAAGAGATTAAATACTCCAAAAACCTGCCAACCCTATGAAATTTCCTATAATCATAATATCAAATAATGTAGAAATATAAAAATGAATGAGATTCACTGATGGCACAATATTTGGACATTTCTTCAAAATAATTTATTAAAGAATCTGAACAATATGAAAATTCACAAAATAAATATTGAACTAACAAAGAATTGGATTGTCAAATGAAACTTTTGTGAATTAAGGATCTTACCCATTTTACTAAAATTTTTAAGATTATAAGATATCAAGAGACAGTTGTAAATCAGGCTTAGGTCTCCCCTTGTCCTCCCTTTCATCAGTGGACATAGACTGTCTTGACTAGAGTGGAAGAGATCTCTAATGAGGTACATGAGTTGCCTCCTACATAGAGAAGCATCTAGGTGACGAGATATCTCTGCTAATACCCACAGAAAGTTATGTAGCTTACTTTACATTCAATAAGGATATATTCCTCATAAATCCATTGATTGAAGGTTTGCTTACCATCAGCAATTATAAAGTAGGTGCTAAAAGCATTTCCTAGATATGGACTTTATTTCTAGCCATTACCATCATCCCCTCCACTGGTAGGTCAATGATCGGCATGCTTACATGGATATTGATCAGGCTCCCTGCCTTCTTTCTTTTACCAGGAGCAAATTCCAGTGATTGAGTGAAGAGTGGATCACAAGCCAATTGCTTTTGTTTCTTCATGCATACATACATATGCTTTTATGTGCATAGAATTGCTCTGAAAGGGTCCATGAAAAATAATTGTAGTAGCTTCTACGGAAAGAAATTCTGGCCATTGACATATGAAAGAGAAGTTCTGTTATAGTATAACCTTCCTTACCTTATGACTTTTCTACAGTGTATATTCATTAATATATAGAAAACAATCTAATCTTTGTATTTTGAAAAGTATTTCCCTTAAAAATCAAATCAAAACAAAATGAAAAAGTATTTAAGTGGCCAAGTTTATACTACCTGCATTTAGATTGTGTATTGTTGTGATAAATATAATGGTGTGCTGCTTACATCTCCCTTTAAGAAAGAATTTGTTCAGCTGCAAGGAATGAAAATAGTGGATTATCTCCAGGTGCAGTATTTTCAGGATCTACCTCACCTTTCCAGGACAGCCCTGATGATAGTTTAGGGTAAGGGTTCCAGTACCTAACTGGTCATTTCTGCTAAATTTAGGACTCTATAAGAGCCAATTTTACTTTAGAATTCTCCATTGGTTTTATGAAGATTTTGTCAAATCTGTACACAGTTGGTGAGTCTCCTTAACCAATCCCACTGCCCTCCCACTTTCCTTTAAGGTTTCAGTCTGAAAGCTTTTCCTACATAATTATTTCTCTTCTCCTTTTTATCTTTTATAATAAAATGCTGACATTCTTTTATTTATATTTATTCATTTTTCTTTTTTCCCTTTTTTTATTAGTTTCAGAGGTAGAATTTAGTGATTTATCAGTTGCATATAACACCCAGTGCTCATTATATCCAGTGCCCTCCTTAATGCCCATCACCGAAATATCCCTTCCTCTCACCTACCACCCCTCCAACAACCCTCAGTTTGTTTCCTAGAGTTCAGTATCTCTTATGGTTTGCCTCCCTCTCAATTTTCATCTTATTTTATTTTTCTTTCCCTTCCCCTATGTTCATCTGTTTTGTTTCTTAAATTCCATTTATTTATTTATTTTTATTTATTTATTTATTTAGAGCTACTCATACTTTGGCTCCTTTGAAAGATGAAGCATATAAAATGCTTATCCTTATGTCTTAAGGGTTCATCACTTTAACTAAAATAAGGTGGAAAAAAGGATTTATGTCTTGTTTTCTAGCATTCAATTTTCCTTAGTTGTTCAGGTTCTTTAAAAAAATATATATATGAGCATTTTTCCTATAATTTAGTACAGCCACATAATAAATATATTTGTATATAGTATCCTACATTTACTTGTTCATGAGTTAACAGAGAGAAGTTTGTACAGGTTTCTGGAATGCCAACCTTTTTTATTGAAGTATAGTTGATACACAATGTTACATTAGTTTTAGGTGTACAACATAGTGATTCAACAAGTTTATACATTATGCTTTGTTTACCACCAGTGCAGCTACCATCTGTCATCCGACACTCCTAACTCTCTCTCATTTTCTGCTTCCCAGAGAGCCAAACTAATACAGCTGAAATAAGGAATAGCCAAGCATATAGCTGGTAAGATGAAGATTTAGGACTGGCTCTCTCACCACCTGGGTGGCAATGAACACCTGATACTGTAAGATGTGAGGAGCATGAATAACCCCTGGTAGAAGGCCAATTTTTGAGACTTTCATCTGGGTTGATCTGGTTATGCAGCCAGTGTTTAACGATGATTTGGTCATTTGAAAAGTAAAGGGTGGAGAATAAAATATACAAGAACAATGGGCTTGGTTGATTATTATTAAATTTCATCGATGTGCTATAGAGAGATAGTGAAAGAGTAGAGGCAGTTAACCACCAACTGGCAACTAAGAGTGAAATGCAAAGGGTCTCTGTAGTGGCTTGTAAAGGGCCCTTATCTTTTGAAATGGGATAGAAAAAAAAATACAAAAACCAAACCTAAAATTCATTAGTTGGAGTCCTTGAGCTTTAAAAATTATTGAATCGTCAGCCCATGCAGGTCTGCAATGCCAAGCTCAGTGCCCTAGTTAGAAAACCTAGAAGTTTGGGGCGCCCGGGTGGCTCAGTCGTTAAGCGTCTGCCTTCAGCTCAGGTCATGGTCCCAGGGTCCTGGCATCGAGCCCCGCATTGGGCTCCCTGCTCCGCGGGGAGCCTGTTTCTTCCTCTCCCACTCCTCCTGCTTGTGTTGTGTCTCTCTCTGTCAAATAAATAAATAAAATCTTTAAAAAAAGAGAGAGAGAAAGAAAACCTAGAACTTTTCATGTGTGGGCCAGGGACATATGAATGGATACTTCTTTTTTTTTTTTTTTTTTTTAAGATTTTATTTATTTATTTGTCAGAGAGAGAGACAGAACACAAGCAGGGGGAGAGGCAGGCAGAGGGAGAAGCAGGCTCCCTGTCGAGCAAGGAGCCCGATGTGGGACTAGATCCCAGGACCCTGGGATCATGACCTGAGCCCAGGGCAGCCACTTAACCGACTGAGCCACCCAGGCGTCCCTGGATACTTCTGAAGACCAAAGGTACCATGATCTTCTCCCTATTGTCCCTCCTTTGTTAGAAGGAGATCATACAGAGACCAGGTAATGAATAGAGTCTTGACTAAACTGTCCTTAGAGTGGATCTTCTGGGTTTCCAAATGTATAATTCATAATGACACTTGGTAGTTGTAGAAATTCTCACATTTGTGCTAGATTGTGGGGTAAAAACAATTATAGTGGGAAAGATGAAATGGAAGACTCTGAAACCTCCCCATCTCAACCAACAACCAATATAACAGATCAGAGATAATATGACAATCTGGTTTGAGTCATGAAAAACTACAAACGTTAGGAATCTGAAGAAATCAGGAATAGTCTATTATTTTTTTTATTCACTATTCTGATCACTGACCAAATATATCCTGAAAAAAATGACTCAAAGACTATCACAAGATCTAGATGGTACCTTTGCTGAGCAGATTAATATGATCTCAAGGTATAAAGGCATTCACTGCCCAATTCTGTTTTCCTCCATTCCTATTTTTCAGAGCCTTTACCATAAAATAGTCTGCTCTATTATATGTGCCCCCAATTTAATAATATATGTAATTTCAGTATCTCCTTACTGAAGGACTCAACTAGCAAAACTCCAAAACACGATGGCAGTCATAAAAAAAAAAAAAATACACATCTTGAGTATGAGAATTTTTTTTATTTTTTATTTATTTTTTATTATGTTATGTTAATCACCATACATTACATCATTAGTTTTTGATGTAGCGTTCCATGATTCATTGTTTGCGTATAACACCCAGTGCTCCATGCAGAACGTGCCCTCTTTAATACCCATCACCAGGCTAACCCATCCTCCCAACCCCTCCCCTCTAGAACCCTCAGTTTGTTTTTCAAAGTCCATAGTCTCTCATGGTTCGTCTCCCCCTCCGATTTCCCCCCCTTCATTATTCCCCTCCTGCTATCTTCTTCTTCTTCTTCTTCTTCTTCTTCTTCTTCTTCTTCTTCTTCTTCTTCTTCTTCTTCTTTTTAAAATATAATGTATTTGACCTGTGTGACTCTGCTATAGCTCAAAATGGTGAGAATGGGAATACAATTGCCATTAATATAAGTGAACATCTCCAACTGGAAAGATTTGCAACCCAATATTTGAGATTAGTTTTCTAGGACATGTGTACTAAAGAATATACTTTCCTGAGGTTGGGCATGAAGACCTTTATTCCCTGTGTTTGAGAGTTATGGATTTTTGGTTATTATATTGATAGCTGTTGGGTGAAGAATATGAGACTCATACGTAAAAATGCTATAAATCACTGTGAGATGGTTATCTGAGGTTGTTTTAAGCTGCTATATTTATGCTAATTTGGTATGAAGCAATACAAAACTAATATACTCCAGGGAAACTATATAATTAATAATGCCCTATAAGTGCTTATCTTAATGGCCATTTTTCTAAATTTCTCGATGTGACACCTAGAATGGTTCAGTATTTAATATTCCTTTCACTTAATTGTGGGAATGCATCCATGTCTGATGAAATATATTTTTGCACATCAGCAAATATTTAATATTTTTATTTACCTCATTTTCCCCTCACTGATCCTAGTCTTCTTTCTGCAAATATAATTATACAAAAGTCATTTTAATGTTTTTTGTTTGTTTTTCACCCATTGGCATCTTCCATTTAATATGTTCTAATAATATTACAGAAGCTTCCTTAGTTAAAAAATTCAGAGAGATTTCATTATTCAGAATTCAATATTCCAGCAGAGTACATTTAATATCATTAAGCATGATATTGTTCCATACTCTTATTTCCTCTAAGTATATGTTTTTTTTGAAACATTATTTGTAAATTTTTGAAAGAAATACATAAAATTTTGTTAGGATTTTGAAGCTGTTTGAATTCTCTAGAGGAATAATAACTTAATTTTTGAAAACATTCAAAGTAATAATGTCAAGACATTTTAACCTCTTAAATAACATTTTTGGGGGAATTAAATGCAAACTTAGGAATGAGATCATAGTATGCTGAAAAGAATGTTTGACCTATTCCACATTCACTGTAGAAAATTCACCCATGACTAGGAAACAGCATGGGGAGGAGAAATAAATATATTTACAAAGAAAGACTCTGAGAATTAGAAGTGCCAACTACAAAGACTCTCACATATAGTAAATTATCATGGAAGATGTTTAAATTGAAGTAGGCTAGCTATCATTTAAAGAGACTTTAGGATATGTTGTACCATGTTAGGTAGGGTAAAATCATTATATAACTCTTACACAACTTCAAACACCTTATAACTCTTATAACACTAATAACTCAGTGTGGGACTGCCCTTAGGAATACAACATGATTCAAAAAAATCTCTGGTGATTGCATATTGAAAGATGCTTCTGTGAATCTGTCTTTTACAACTAAGAAAACTAAATAATGAAGATTATGGAGAGAGGCACTCCTATCTAACTAACTCCTATCTAACTAACTCCAAGAATCACTCCCTTATACACAGGTGTATATATATACATAGGTGTGTATAAACTCTGAACAAGAGAATATGAAAGTAAACTACTCATAACTAGTTAAGAATAAGGGAAATAAAGCATTTGTCTACAAAGCACACTGCTAGAGTCAGATTTAGACAGTCCCTGGTACAGATTTCTACCCTTAAAAATGACTTAAGAAGGAATTAATAGTTCTACTCCTACTCAAAATTATCTCCTTCATAACCTGTCATAACAACTGATGGTGACATGTGACTTCTGCTTACATTTCACTGACTAGATCAGCCACATGGCTTTACAAAAGGACTGGTAGTTATATATGGGAAAGTGGAATAATGCATATGCTCTGTTATTCTGCTATAAATAGCATTATAAAACACTACCAGCTAATAAATTTTAGTATGAAAAATAATATAAATCATGCTAACTGAAAAGAAAATTCCTTAAAAGTGGGTCCTAGAGGTCAATTTTTAAATCGTAGAGTAAGGACATCCAAAAATCCACATTGCCATAAAAGCAATGAGAACACTGAGGACAAGAAAATCTGTCAAAATCAATGCTTTCAGAATTCAGGAAATTAGAAGTTAGCAACAATCTGAAAAATGTTTATTCAAGAAAAATTATTTAATCTCAATAAGAACAGCAAGCTTTGTGGCACTTTAACTTGCCCTAATCCCATCATGTTCCCCAGATTTACAATAGCCTTGAAAACCAGCAGCCTCATAACTATAATAGCTACAAAAACTAGCAACAACCACTGGAGGAGTACAATAGGTTTGGATATCCAAAGTAAAAAGCCCAAACCCCAGAAAATTGCCATTATTTGACTGGCCTGGCAGCTCCCTAAAAAGCTTGCTTCTACGGGCTTCTCTGTATTTGTTGTGGCAGAGAACTTACTTTTTGCAAACAGCCCTACATACCCTTGGGACATTTTTCAAAATAAACAGAGGAAATTAACAACACCTACCTGAGCTGATGATAACAGTTGGGCCCAACAAAGATTTGATCAAAAAACTTATAAGGAAAAAAATAGGGAATGAGCTATTCATAGGGCACTTTGTAATCCAATGTACCCTAGGATTCTGGAAAACTGTGTACATGTACGGAACTGTGTGCATACCCAGGACTTTGAACATGCCCAGCAGAGACCCGAGACAGCCCTAAACTCTGAACTTTCATTGAACTTAAGAGTAGGGGAAAAATAAGTGAAAATTAAAGTAAGCTTACGAACTGCTTGGCAGAGGATTAAAAACAGGTGTACACACATTTCATTAGCAAAGACTAGAAGACTTACTGGTTTAAAGAATATAAGGAAATCTCTCAAGTGACCATTAAGTGAACTGAGCATGGACTTCACATGAGGAAAAAAAAGAAAAGATTTTACAGAATTAGTTCAGAAATGTCACTAATGAACAGGTAGCAACAATGAAAACAACAGAGAACCCTAACAAATGAGGTAGGGATGGGTGATTTCAAAAGCTGTCACATTTAAAATGTTAACTAGGTATACAGAGACAGACCAACAAAGCCTGAGGAGAGCAAAACAAACAAACTGATTTGCTACATTTTATTATTTTAAAATTTTATTTTTTTAAATAATAATAATAAGAGAAAAGCAAAAAGACAGGAAAATGTAGTCTATACACAGAAAAATAAATACAACCAATAGAAACTGTTTCTGAGGAAGTCTAGGATAATATTTTTTTAATGAACCAAATAGAAATTCTAGAGTTGAAAACACAAAAACTGATATAAAAAATTCATTAGAGTGTCCTAACAGCATATTTGAACATGTAGCATAAATAATCAGCAACTTGAAGACAGAACAACTGCAATTATCCAATCTGAGGAACAGAACAGAAAAAAAAAAAAAAAAAATGAAGAAAGATGAACAGGACACTGTTCAAGAAAGATGATAGGACACTATCAAGTACATCAAAATATTCATAGTGGGAGTCCCAGAAGAAGGGAAGAGAAGGGGGCAGAAAAAAATATTTGAAGAAAAAAATGCTAACTCTTTCCAAATTTGATGGAAACCATGGATCTTCACAGCCAAGAATTTCAACAAACTTGAAGCAGGGTAAACTCAAAGAAAGCCATGTATAGACTAATTATGGAAAAATTGTCAAAATACAAAGAAAAAAAAGAAAATATTGAAAATAGAAAAAAGTGTACTTATCATGTAAAAGGGATCCTCAACAAGATTAGCAGCTGGCTTCTCATCATGCAGATCAGAAGGCAGGTGGATGTCATATTCAGAAAAAAGAAAAAATCCAAGGAAGAATCCTATGTCTAGCAAAATTATGTCTCAAAAACTAAGGACAAATTAAGGTATTACCAGAGAATTAAAAACTGAGAAAATTTGATCCTATAAACTTACCTTATAGGAACTAGTGAAAGGAGCTCATGTGGCTGAAATAAAAAGGCACTTGAGAGTTATTTAAATCCAAAGAAATAAAGAGCAGTGACAAAGGTAAATATAATGTGATAAAGGTAAAGACATGTACGCGCCTTTTTTTTTTTATTGTGGTAAGCTAAACAAACATACAATTCATATTTTCACAATTTTTTCTAGCATTTAATATGTTCAGTGTCATGAAATCATCACCACTATATAGCTCCAGAACATTTTCATTACCCTAAAAGAAAACCAGGTGTTCATTAAGTTTTACTCCCTATTCCTTTCTCCCTTGAGCCCCTGACAATCACCGATTGTTTTTGTCTTCCTGTGTTTGCCTATTCTGGATGTTTCATACAATATATACATGTATATATGTACATTTATATGTATATGTAAATGGTTTCATACAATATATAACATTTTGTTTCTGGTTTCTTTCACTTAACATAATGTTTTTAAGATTTATTCATTCTTTTTTAAACTGAATATAATGCATTTTTCTTTATAACACTTTCATTCTCCTATCCAAAAGAAAATTGCACAAAATAAACTGTGTTAATGGGCTTATGATGTATAAAGATGTAATTTATGTGCCAATAGTAGTACCAAGAGGAGGAGGAGGAAACAGAGCTATGTAAGAGCCAAGTTTTTGTATATTACTGAAATTATACTGGCATTAGTCTAAACTAGATTGTTCTAAGCTATTTATATTCCTTATGGTAACAATTCAGAAAAAGAAACAGAAAAATTTAGTAAAACAAGCAAAAACAGAGTCAAAATTATATACTCCAATATATCTATTTAACAAAATAATACAGTAATGGAGCAATAGAACAATTATTAAAGCTACAGAAACAAACTGGAAAATGTCAGATATATCCCATCTTATTAGTAATTCCACTAAATGTAAATGCACCAAAAAGTACACTAAAATTTAAAATTGGCAAAAAGCATTAAAAAAATCTGCTTGTAATACTATCTATAAGAGGTTTACATTCAAAGCTACAAATGGGTTAAAAATAAAAGTGTGGAAAAGATATACCATTAAATACTACTCAAAAGAGAAGCCATCTGGCCCTGGACTCTTGTTTGTTGGGAGATTTTTGATTACTGCTTCAATTTCCTTGCTGGTTATGGGTCTGTTCAGTTTTCTATTTCTTCTTGTTTCAGTTTTGGTAGTTTATACATCTCTAGGAATGCATCCATTTCTTCCAGATTGCCTAGTTCGTTGGCATATAGTTGCTCATAATATTTTCTTATAATTGTTTGTATTTCTTTGGTGTTGATTGTGATCTCTCCTCTTTCATTCATGATTTTATTAATTTGCATCCTTTCTCTTTTCTTTTTGATAAACCTGGCCAGGGGATTATCAATCTTATTAATTCTTTCAAAGAACCAGCTCCCAGTACTGTTCTTTTGGTGTCTATTTCATTGATTTCTGCTATAATCTTTAATTCTCTTCTCCTGCTGGGTTTGGGCTTTATTTGCTCTTCTTTCTCCAGCTCCTTTAGTTGTAAGGTTAGCTTGTGTATTTGTGACCTTTCTTATTTCTTGAGAAAAGCTTGTACTACTATATACTTCCCTCTTAGGACCACCTTTGCTGCATCCCAAAGATTTTGAACAGTTGTGTTTTCATTTTCATTTGTTTCCATGAACTTTTTAAATTCTTCTTTAATATGCTGGTTGACCCAGTCATTCTTTGGTAGGATGCTGTTTAGCCTCCATGTATTTGAGTTCTTTCCAAATTTCCTCTTCTGATTGAGTTACAGTTTCAAAGCATTGTGGTCTGAAAATATGCAGGGAATGATTCCTATCTTTTGGTACCAGTTGAGACCTGATTTGTGACCCAGTATGTGATCTATTTTGGAGAATGTTCCATGTGCACTTGGGAAGAATGTGTATTCTGTTGCTTTAGGATGGAATGATCTGAATATATCTGTGAAGTCCATCTGGTCCAGTATACCATTCAAAGCCCTTGTTTCCTTGTTGATCTTCTGCTTAGATGATCCATCCATTGCAGTGAGGGGGGTGTCAAAGTCCCCTGCTATTATTGTATTAATATCAATGTGTTTCTTTAATTTTGTTATTAATTGGCTTATATAATTGGCTGCTCCCATGTTAGGGGAATAAATATTTACAATTGTTAGATCTTCTTTAATTGTGATATAGAGTCCTTCCTCAACTGTTATTACACTCTTTGGTTTAAAATCTAATTTGTTTGCTATAAGGATTGCCACCCCAGCTTTCTTTTGATGTCCATTTGAATAATAAATTTTTTTCCACCCCCTCACCTTAAATACGGAGATGACTTTGGGTCTAAATTGAGTCTCTTGCAGACAGCACATCGATGGGTCTTGCTTTTTTTATCCAATCTGATACCCTTGTCTTTTGATTGGCACATTTAGCCCATTTACATTCAGAGCAACTATTGAAAGATATGAAGTTAGTGTTATTGTATTACCTGTAAAGTCACTGTTTCTGTATATTGTCTTTGTTCCTTTCTGGTCTATGTTACTTTTGGGCTCTCCCTTTGCTTAGAGGATCCCTTTCAATACTTCTTGTACTGCTGGTTTAGTGATCACAAATTCTTTTAGTTTCTGTTTGTCCTAGAAGTTTTTATCACTTCTTCTATTTTGAATGATATCCTATCTGGATAAAGTATTCTTGGCTGCGTATTTTTCTCATTTAGCACCCTGAATATGTCATGCCAGTACTTTTTGGCTTCCATGTCTCTGTGGATAGGTCTGCTGTCAATCTAATGTTTCTACCCTTGTAGGTTACAGACTTCTTGTCCTTAGCTGCTTTCAGGATTTTTTTTCTCTTTGTCTCTGAGATTGGCAAGTTTCACTATTATATGTTGGGGTGTTGACCTATTTTTATTAATTTTGAGGGGGGTTCTCTGTGCCTCCTGGATTTTGATGCCTGTTTCCTTCCCCAGATTAGGGAAGTTCTCCGCTATAATTTGTTCCAATATACTTTCTGCCCTTCTCTCTCTTTCCTCTTCTTCTGGGATTCCAATTATTCTAATATTGTTTCACTTTATGTATCACTTATTTCTCAAATTCTCCCCTCGTGTTCCAGTGGTTGTTTATCTCTCTTTTTCTTAGCTTCTTTATTCTCTGTCATTTGTTTTTCTTTATCACTAATTCTTTCTTCTGCCTCATTTATCCTAGCAGTTAGAGCCTCCATTTTTTATTGCATCTCATTAATAGCCTTTTTGATTTTGACTTGGTTAGATTTTAGTTCTTTTATTTCTTCAGAAAGAAATTGTCTGTCTAGTGTCTTCTATGCTTTTCTGAAGCCCAGCTACTATCTTTATTATCATTATTCTGAACTCCAGTTCTGACATCTTACTTATGTCCATACTGATGATTACGTCCCTGGCAGTCAGTACTGCCTCTTTTTCTCTTTTTTGAGGTGAATTTTTCTGTCTTGTCATTCTGTCCAGAGAAGAATAGATCAATGAGAGAACAAAATACTAAAATGGGCAGCAATGACGCCAGAGAAATATACACTAAACAAATCAAAAGAGACCCAAAACCCCAAAAATAAATTAATTCATAAAAATTAAAATTAAAATTAAAAAAGGGGAATATAATCAGTCTGATGAATAGAACAGAACAATACCCTGGATCCTGTGTGTATTTTTGTCCCTTTGTTAGAAAATTAGATCTCATAAATTGTAAAGAAGGAAAAACTTATATATGTACAAAAATAAAATTAAATACAATGAAAGGCTAAAATATAACTGTAAAAGTGAAAATAAAAAGAGAGAGAGGGAAAAAAAGAAGGAATATAAACAGGTGAACAGAACAGAGCAATACACCATCTCCTGAGTGTATTTTGGTTAGCTTGTTAGAAGAAACTACATCTCAAAATTGTAAAGAAATAAAAATTTATATATATACAAAAATAAAATTAAATACATTGAAAGAATAGAATGTAACTATAAAGATGAGAATTTAAAAAGACTTTAACAAAATAAAACAAATAAACAAACAAAAAACAAAAAGAAGACAAAGAAAAAAAAAAGAGAGAGAATATGATCAGACAGGTGAAGAGAACAGAGTCATACACTAGATTCTGAGTGTACTTCGGTCTGTTAGAAGATTTGTAAAGAAAGAAAAACTTATATATAAACAAAAATAAAATTAAATACAATGAAAAGATAGAATGTAACTGTAAAAATAAAAATTAAAAAAGGATTTTAAAGAAAGAGTTGATAAAATAAGAAATTGGTTGAAAAAGGAAAGAGAAAAAAATAACATTGAAAGACTAAAGAATCATGCAGAAGAAAACATGAATTCTTTATGCTATATTCCCCTAGTGCTAGAGTTTTGCAGTTCTCAATGATCAGTAAACTTTGTCTTGGTTGGATGTTATTGCTGAATTTCTGGGGGAGGGGCCTTTTGCATTGATTCTCAAGTGTCTTTGCCCCTGGTGGAATTGCACCATCCTTGTCAGGGTGGCCAGGCTAAGTAAACTGCTCCAGATTGTTCTATGTGGCTTTTGTTCCTTGAAGGCTTTCTGTACCACTTTAGAGGATGAGAATGAAAATGGTTGCCTCCCAATCTCCAGTCCCAGAGCCAAAAGCTTGGGCCCCCAGTCTTCAATGCACCCTCAGGGAAAGACAGTCAATCACTCCTGTCTCCCTGGTCTCTGTCTGTACTCCATGAGAACCCAGCCTGTGACTGAGCATTTGTATCTCATGCATGAAGACCCATTTTGAGTCTCCAAACCCTTCAGACTCCTGCAGTTCACACCCACACTGCTCCTTCCAGGGGAGAAAGGGGGGTTCTTGCGGGTTCTGTCACTTGTTAGGCCCTTGCTCAGAGAGCAGTCACTTGACCATGCTTCAGTTCCTGGTTTATGGCAACCCCGAACTGAGAGCCCATTCCTGAGCTTGCTGATTGCAGATTCCCTGCTCTGATACCTGAGAACTCTGCCACCCTCAAGCACCCCTGGTCTTCCTGTGGCCTTAGGGAGCCTGAGGCCATACTGTCCCACCTAGGATTCTGCCCTGCTTCATCACCTGAGCACTTTTCAGGCCGGGAAGTCCCTCACTGGAGCAGACTTCTAAATGTTCTGATTTTGTGCTCTGCTACTATATCACTTTCCAGTAGCTGGCTTACAGAGGCTCCATCCCCCCAGGGTTTATCTTCTCATATATCACCTTGGATTCACTTCTTTGCACCTCCTACCTTGGAGAAAGGTAGAAAGAAATTCTATTTGTAGAGTTGCAGCTATTCTTTCTTAGATCTCTGGTTGAGTTTTTAGGTGTTCCGAATGATTTGATAGCTATCTAGCTGAATTCCTGGGACCAGACGAAACTAAGGTCTCCTATTCCTCCACCATCTTAGACTCCTCCTCAAGTCAGGAAATTTATAGCTTTAAATACCTATATTAAAAAAAAAAGAATGATTGTACATAATAGGTATAATCTCTCATATTAATACACCAGGAAAAGAAGAAAAATTATGCTCAAGTAAGCAGAGGGAATATAATAAAGTAGTATAGCAAGAAAAGTAATGAAATGGAGATAGAATCACAATTGAGAAAATTCAATGAAATAAAATGCTGATTCTTTGGAAGGATGAACTAAATTTACAACCCTTTAGCTAGACTGATGAGACACAGAGAGAGAAAGCTCAAATCACTAGAATCAATAATGAAAGAAAGTACATTATTAATGACATCAGAGAAATAAAAAGGACTATAAGGAAGTACTACAGATAATAGTTTTATGACAACAAATTAGTTCATCTAGATGAAACAAGTTCCTAGACAGACATAAACTTCTGGAACTGAATGTAAAGAAAAAACAAAAAAATCTTCATAGATTTAAGTATTACAATAAAGATATTGAATTGTAATTTAAAAAATAAAATTCTACCAGGAAAAGTTTCAGTGCATAGGACTTGACTTATCATTCTACCAAACATACCAAATTCTACCAAACATTTAAAGAAAAACTAATACCAATCACTCACAAACTAGTCCTAATAATAGCAGGGAGGAAACATTTTTTAAGTAATTGTAAGGCATGCATTACCCTGATATAAAAAAAAAATAAAATAAGTAAGGGCATTATGAGAAAACTAAAAACTATCTCTTAGGAATATAGATACAAAAATCCTACACAAAATGCTTGCAAACCAAAGCCAGCAACATATAAAAATAATTTCTACATTATAACAAAGTGGGAATTATCATAGGAATTCAGGGTTGTTTCATCTTGTGAAAAGCAGTCAAATAATATACCATATTCATTGAATAAATGAAATAAAGCACATGATCATCTCAATACACTGACAAAGCACTTGACAAAATCCAACTCTCTTTTATGATAAAAATGTTCAAGAAACTAAGAGTAGACGAGAACTATTTCAACATGATAAGGGCCATCTACACAAATACAATTTATTTCATATTTAATGATGACAGACTTGATTCTTCCTTCATAAGATCAGAAAAAAATAGAGATATATGCTCTTCTCACTTGTATTAATTATTATACTGGACATGCTAGCTAGTGAAATTAGCCAAGTAAATGAAATAAAAGACATCTAGATTGAAAAGGAAAATTTAAAACTCTTTCTTCATAAGTGTTAATGTCTTGTATATAAAAAACCTTGAAGAATACATTTTAAAAAACAACTATTTGAGCTATTAATGGTCTCAGCAAGTTTTTAAGATAGATTATAAATATATACAATTCAATTTTATTTCTGTACTCTAGCAATGAACATTTCTAAAACTAAACTATAAAGAAGTCCATTTAAAATAGCATCAACAGAACAAAGTATTTAGGAATAAATGTAAAAAGAAGTGCAAGACTTGAACACAGAAAAATACTAAAAAGGTTGAAAGAAATTAAGTAATATTTAAATAAATGTAAGACCATCCTATGTTTAAGATCAGAAGAATTAATACTCTTAAATAACAGTATGTCTCAAGTTAATGTACAGGTTTGATGGATTTTGCATCAAAATTCCAGCTGCATATTTCTGCAGAAATTGAAAAACTGATCCTCAAATGTCATGGAAATGCAATGGATCCAGAATAGCTAAAACTTTTCAAGAGGAAGAACAAAGTAGAAGAAGGACTCACACTTCACAAATTTGAAAGTTATTGCAAACTACACTAATCAAGACAGCATGGTAATTTAATTTGTTTTTCAATTTCATTTAGGTATGTTTCACTAGTAATAATTAAGTATAGTTAAGGTGTGCACATTGATGTTTTGATATACATATACCCCTCAGCTCACATAATTTCCATTTTCTTTTTCTCTCTTTTTTTCTTTTTCTTTCTTTCTTTCTTTCTTTTTTCTTTCTTTCTTTCTTTCTTTCTTTCTTTCTTTCTTCTTTTTCTTTCTTCTTTTGTCTGTTAGTCTCTCAGTCTCTCTCTCTCTCTCTCCCTCTTTCTTTAATGGTGAGAACACAAGATCAATCAATCCTCTTAGCAAATTTCAAGTATGCAATACAGTATTGTTAATAGCCACATTGTCATATTTAAATCACCAAAACCAGATCTTGTATAACTGAAACTTTGTCCCCCTTGCCAACGTCTCCTCATTTCTTCTTCCCCCATTGCCCTTGGCAAAAACATGTCAATAAATTGGATAACCTAGAAGAACTGGATAAATTCCTAGAAATGTACAACCTACCAAAACTGAATCAAGAAGAAATAGAAAACCTGATGGGGCTCCTGGGTGGCTCAGTCATTAAGCGTCTGCCTTTGGCTCAGGTCATGATCCCAGGGTCCTGGGATCGAGCCCCGCATCAGGCTCCCTGCTCAGCGGGGAGCCTGCTTCTCCCTCTCCCACTCGCCCTGCTTGTGTTCCCTCTCTTGCTGTGTTTCTCTCTGTCAAATAAATAAATAAAATCTTAAAAAAAAAAAAAAGAAGAAATAGAAAACCTGAAGAGACCAGTAAAAAATAATGAGATTCAATCAGTAATAATGCCTCCCCCCCCAAAAAAATCTGCTTTTCCCCCATGGCCAAGAGGATTTGTCTTGGTGCCAAGCTGTGTCAGCCTGGGGGATAAGGTGACTCAGTCTGGGTGATGAGGCGTCTTCCTAAACTTTGCTATGCAACCATCTGTATTTTTGTGTTCTATTGGGTTACTGCAGCTTCTGAGTTGTACACCAATTAAGCTCTCCAAGAGCTATTGTCATTCATGAGTAGTTGTTAAATTGTTTTAGTTGGGGGGGGTTGCTGAGACCTAAGACTTGCTAGTCTGTCACCTTGCTGACATCCTCTCTGACAGTGTGGTAATTTGATAAGAATAGGATTATATATTAACTGAATATAATTGAAAGCCCAAAAGTAAATAATTATATTTATGGTTAATTGATTTTTGATGAGGGTGCCACAAAATCCAGAAGGTGAAAGAATAGTCATTTCAACAAATGGTAGAAGTACTACTGGATCTCCACATACAAAAGAATGCAGAAGAACCCTTACTTCATCCCATGTACAAAAATTAACTCACAATGCTCAAATGAACAATAAATATATGAAGAGATGCTCAACATCATTATCTGTTAGGGAAGCACAAATCAATCTACTATGAAATATCACTTCACAACTGCTAGGATGGCTAGCATAAAAAAGGCAGAATGAGTTTTGTCAAGGATGTAAGAAATTTGAACTATCATATTGGTGAGATTTTCACACTTGTGGGAATGTAAGATGATGCAGCCACTTTGACAAACAATTTAGCTATCCTCAAAAAATTAAATATGTTCCTACATAATCCAGCAATGCTATTCCTAGTTATATACCCAAGAGAACTAAAAATATATTTTATATCTGTATGCAAAATATATATATCTGTATGCAAAAAAAATTGCATACAGATGTGGATAGCATTATTAATAATAGCCCAAAACATAAACAACCCAAATCCATCATCTGTTGAATGGGCTAGAAAAATGTGGTATATCCATGCAATAAATACAATTCAGTAATAAAAAGGAATAAAATTTTGATACATTCTAAAACCTGGATGAACCTTGAAAAATTATGTTAACTGAAAGAAGCCAAACACAAAGACAACATATCTTATGAATCCATTTGTATGAAAGGTCAAAATAGGCAAATTCCTAAAGACAGAAATATGTTCATGTTTGCCAGGGGCTAGGGAGAGGTAAGGATGTGTAGTGACTGCTTATGGACAAAGGACTTCTCTGTGGGGTGACAGAAATATACTGGGATTAAATAGTGGTAATGATCATACCACACCACGAGTGCACTAGAAATCGCTAATGAGTATATTTCAAAAGGGTGAATTTTTGATATATGAATTATATCTCAATGAGCTTTTACAAAATAAAAATGGAACCCAGCTTTGGAAATATGTCTGAAGAGACAAAAATCTAAACTGAAACTTGAAAGAGTAAACTAAAAAACAAATTATTAATGCACAATTTAAAATGGCTAAAATTAACAAGACAGGGAACAACAAATGTTGGTGAGGATGTAGAGAAAGGGGAACCCTCTTACACGTTGGTGGGAATGCAAACTGGTCCAGCCACTCTGGAAAATAATATGAAGGTTCCTCAAGAAGTTAAAAATAAAGCTATCCTACAACCCAGCAATTGCACTACTAGGTATTTACCCCCAAAATACAGATGAAGTGAAAAGAAGGGAGACCTACACCCCAATGTTCATAGCAACAATGTCCACAAGAGCCAAACTGTGGAAGGGGCTGAGATGTTCTTCAACAGATGAATGGATAAAGAAGATGTGGGATTTATATATACAATGGACTATTACTCGGCCATTAGAAAGGATGAATACCTACCATTTGCATCGACATATATGGAACTGTAGGGTATTATGCTAAGTGAAATAAATCAATCAGAGAAAGACAATTGACATATGGTTTCACTCATATGTGGAATGTAAGGAATAGCACAGAGGACCAAAGGGAAAGGAGTGAAAACTGAATGGGGAGAAATCAGAGAAGGAGACAAACCATGAGAGACTCTTGATTCCAGGAAACAAACTGGGTTGCGGAAGGGGGTGGTTGGAGGGATGCGGTAACTGTGTGATAGGCATTAAAGAGGGCACGGGATCTGATGAGCACTGGGTGTTATACGAAATTAATGAATCATTGAACACTATATCAAGAATTAATGATGTACTATATGTTGGGTAATTAAATTTAAATAAAATAAAATGAGAAGAGAGGTATCACCAGGATAGGGGTTTCGTTAAAAAAAAAAAAAAAAAAAAGGAGCAATGAGGGTAACCTAATGGAAAGGGTGTATCAGGGATGAAACAATAATGAAGAGAGATCAGGAAGTTGATGTTAATCTTATTTAATTTATTTTGTGAATCTTTATTAAGCACCTGTTGTGTCTTGAGAACTAGGATGGAAATGGAGTGAAATAGCTGGAAGAGATGGTCCCAGTCCTTGAGTGGCCCTTTTGTAGGTAAGCAGTAATGTTTGGGTGAGCTTTTCAGTAACTGACAATGTTAATCAGGGAGGAGGTCAACAGAGTGGTCACTGTTAACAATAACAAAACAGTAGAAAGGATGTATAACAATTATGGAAAGGAGGAGTCTATTCTGTCCAAACATCCTGATAATAAAATGCCATGAATGTTTAAAAAAAAATTAGGGGCTGCACCTAATAAAATCCTAACCTTTAAGAAATTTTCTGTTCATAACACATTTAGCAATTATGGACCATTTCAAGTTACTGTGGGCAGAACAGCAATGGATTCCTGCAACTGACAGGAGCTCAGTTCTTTTTGTGCTTCACCATCAGACAACATTATGCCTTTGCAATAATTTACTATGTTTCTGTGGTGAATGATTAAACTAAAAACCTTGATTTCAGTCTTCAAGATGAAATACTTATTTTCCATTAAGCAGCATTCTCATGTGTTCAGAAAACAGAATAAGATGATTGTTGAAATAAGTCTAGCTGGTGAATTTAGAGTGCTTTGAGTTAGAGGAACATTTTCTCCACACCAAACATTTTCATTTGGCTGAAATGGGTGATTTTTCACTTGCTTCAATCCTTTTATTTACAAAGGGGAAGTAAATAGGTACTACAAGCTTAGTGACATTGTGTCTTTTTTTTATTATTATTATTTTGTATGAACTGTTTTAGTGCTTATTGGAACATAATCAACAAATAACTAGTGTTGAACTTTCCACGGATGGTTTCTCCCCCTTTAAGTTTTACTCTGTATTTTCTTTGTGTAAGGAAAGTCTTATGTCTGCTACATTGAAGGTAAAAAAAAAATACCACCTTTCAAATATAGCATAAATAACTGTATGACCCTTATCTACAGCGATATCATAGTCAGAAGTAATTTCCTTCAATAAGATGTTTACTAATAGTTTACTTTTCACTAAATCCAGTTTATTCTACTAAAGATGAGTTTGATTTTATATCTCTGATTAATTTAATTTTATTGTGTAAAAGTAGGCATTCATATATATATGCTAATATATAATGTATATTTATATTCATATATATATTTAAATACATATATATTTACATAAAAATTATATATACATTAGTTTATTATACATATCTAAATATATGTTAATTATATTAACAGGTTATATTTGTATTCGTGTATATACATATGAAATTTATGAAATTATTATAAAGCCACTCTCAGTAAAATCACTTTTATTGTTATTTTTATTCCCTGTATTTTGGCAGAATCACCCCTTTTTATTCAAATGGTTCTCCTATACTGCCAATAATTATTCATGTATTATCACATTTAAATTTTCAGGGTTTCAGGAAGAATGATTAAATTAAAATGGAGTGTGCTGATTACTAAGATTTTGTTTTTGATGATGATTGTTTTTGCCTGTGAATCCTTTCTTGTTTCTACTCTTTTGTTTAGATGGGAATACCATTTTTTAATTTCCAGATTACTGGGACAGATTTCCCAGTATACTCCTGTACTCTTGCTGCAATCCTTATTCCTCTCCACTACACTTAGGTGGGTTTACTGCTTGGGGAGCAACTGACAATGGTATTAGCTCTAAACTGGAAGCAGCTAATGTACTGAGATAGGATAGTTGGTACTTCTTTCTACGTCTTCACCCCTCCTTTCTGTATTGATCCAGTGGGAAGGAGTGGCCTGGGCAAGTGTATTCTTCTCTTTAAATTCAACATTTGCCTCAGGTGTGCTGCCACAAGACCTGGACTTTAGGGAGGTTGGTTAGAGAAGAAGAAGGCCCAGCCAAGTGTAACACCAGCTGAGGTGTCCCACATGATTTATTAGCAATCATGTTTATATATTGTGCATCATCTTCTGGCTCTGCTGTTGCTTCTCAATTTGATTTTTAAAAAAAGTTTTCCTTGGGGCACCTGGGTGGCTCAGTCGTTAAGCGTCTGCCTTCGGCTCAGGTCATGATCCCAGGGTCCTGGGATCGAGCCCCGCATCGGGCTCCCTGCTCTGCGGGAAGCCTGCTTCTCCCTCTCCCACTGCCCCCGCTTGTGTTCCTCTCTCTCTGTCAAATAAATAAATAAAATCTTAAAAAAAAAAAAAAGTTTTCCTTATCTTTCAAAACACTCCAAGTGTCCCTGGCTATTTCAATTGCATTTATGATCATACAAATAACTGCTAACAGTTATGTGTAAATACATTTGGGTAGTAGCTTTACTCAGCTATAATGTCACCATGGGCTTTTGAGTTACTAATACCTTTAAAACTTATTCTGCTAACGTGATTCATCTATTTATGAGCTCAACCTATACTACTTGAACATAGCTTCCCTTTCTGGTCTACAATTTAACTTATATACTCTATATAATTGATCAATAAATGTATGCATTTTAAAAAGTGTGACAGATGTCAGACATTACACAAATAGTTTTAAATGGATGCATGAATAGATGGATGTATTGACTGATTTTGTTCACTCTTAGTAGCATATTTCAAACCTCTAATTCCTATCTTTCTACTCTCAGGCAAAAAGTTTTATTGATCTTCAGCAGGGTCAAGATCAAGTTCATAGTTGGTTTACATGGTTCTAGGAGGAGAAAGACTTTTAAAAATATATTTTAAAAGTTTGAATCTATAATCTGTGGCGTATTTGGAGTTCTATTGCACTTTATCTTTGATTTTTTGCTTCTTTTTCTTTGTTATTCAAAATCTTCTCTTTGGTGTCGTCTCCTTGTGTGTGTTTGTGTATGTCTTTGATTGTGTATCCATGCCCTGCTTGCAATTGATGCTACAAAATGAGTCTGAGATTGCTATTATTTACAAAGAACTCTACCCAGGAAAGTCTCAGAGAGTAGCTTGGGCAATCTCTAATAAATGCTTTTTTTCGTTTTGTTCTTTAGATCTGTTCCTCAATGGGTTTATTGTTCTAGTAGGAAGATACAGAAAAGCAAAAGCAGATGTCTAATGTAGAGTATGGAGGCAGAAAGCCACTTCACCTGCTTTTCTCGAGTACGCTTAATTTTGCATCTTCTAGACAAAAGGATTTTTCTTACTCATATGTGACCCAGCCTAATTCATCAAAGACAGGGTTATACATAAGGATATGAGAATAAAAATATTTTTAAAAATAATGAAATCTTGGTATTGTGTTAGGAAACCTAGCAGAATGGTCAACTTCAAAGGATGTACACACATTTAGAATACTAGGTTCAAGATTCTCCTCTTTACAGAATCAGATCTATAAATACAGAGGAAAAAAAAATGATGACTGCCAGAGGCAAGGGGGAAGGCAAAATGGATGAAGGGGAGTGGGAGACACAGTCTTCTATTTATGGAATGAATAAGTCATGGGAATAAACTGCACAGCATAGGGAAGACAGTGAGTGTATTGTAACAGTGTTGCATTGTGACAACTGGTAGGTACACTTGTGGCGAACACAGCATAATGTATAGAGAGCCTGGATCGCTATGTTGTACACCTGAAACGAGTGTAACATTGTGTGTCAACTACACTCAATTAAAAAAAAAAATAAAAATTCTCCTCTTTCCTTTCTACCTGAAAGACACAAGAAGGACATACAATTAGAATATAACCTATCACACACTACATTAAAAACCTAACTTAATATGTGTGTGCAGGCACATAGATAGGCTTGCTTACAAGAACACTAAAGGATCCTGTATCACATTTTTCTATGATGTTCCTATAAATTTGAACAATTCTTTTGCAAAAACAGAGTAAAACTTTACAATGTAAGAAAATACTTAAAACTAAGTCTCTTTTAATTCCTAAGTATTCTGGAAAAGTTATGAGCAATGTTTGTGATTTTTAGTACCTATTATAAGGTACTACAAATGCAAGTATTTATACAATTTCTAGTTCTTGGACTGATTTTGTGATCTCTCTACCTGGACTAAAAAAAAAACAAAAAATAATCTGACATCCAAAACGACTCAAAATTATTTATTATGTGAGGTTGGGATACACCAAAGCCTATATTGCACAGAGAAGCTTCATGTTCAGTGAACAAACAGATATCATGTCCATTTCTTCTTTCTATAAACCTTGTTGATGGCTTATGGCAGCAGAAGCCTACACTTTATCTCAGCTCCTGTGATAGCTGCTTGTCCCATATTGAGCTAGTTCCACCTCAGGTAACTACTAGAGACTGCATAAGTAATATGTTTTGCAAATTCTGAAAACGATTGTCTAATTTGCATTGTCATCTCAACTAAAACAAAATATTTTCATAGACAGATGGAGACATGGGTAAACAATCTGCAAAATATTAATCTCGCCCCCATTCAGGGGATGAGTTCTTCTAATAACATTATAAAAGAGGGCCTCGTCTTAAATATCCCACTAATCACTCATCCAACAGCTGTTAGTATGTGGTCTACCCTCCTCCCCCCCCACGAAGCCCACCTATCCAATGTTTTTAGTTTTGCTATGGGAAACTACTAATTTGATTGCTATTGATTTCTTATTTCATATATATATATATATATATCTTATTCCTGGCACAGAGCTTCTAAAACCCTTGTAATTTTCTAAATGATAAGAGCACTAGGATCATCTCCTATTCTAATATTTGGTATTTGACCCCATTCTTAACACAGGGATCCTAAGACCTTTGTAAATTCCTAAGGGATAAAAGCACTAGTAGTGTCTTTTATTCTAATGAGGCAACTCTTGGTGAGCTCCTGGATGAGGGCTTGACAGCAGAAATACCAAGTCATGGTTAGAAGCTTGGTATTTTCCATACCCCCCATGGCCACCTTTTCCAGAAAAGGAAAAAGAACTGGAAATGAAGTTAATGATCAATCATATCCATGTGATAAAGCCTCCTTAAAAATCCCAATAGTTTGGGGGTTTGAGAGTTTTTAGGTTGGCAAACACATCCATGTATCAGGAGAGTGACATGCCCCAACTTCATGGGAATAGAAAATTCTGCACTTGGGATCCTCCCAGACATCACCCTATGTATCTCTTCATCTATCTGTTCACCTATATCTTTTATCATATCCTACAATAAACTAATAAATATAAATAATTGTTTTCCTGAGTTCTGTGAGATGCTCTAGCAAATTAATCAAATCCACGGATAGGGTCATGGGACCTTAGACTTAAAGCCAATCAGTCAGAAGCACAGATGATAACCAAAGTGGGGAGGGAGCAATCTTTACACACTGAACTGTTACCCTGTGGGATTTGATGCTATCTCCAGGAAGGGAGTGTCAGAATTGAGTTCATTCGTAGGACACCCAGCTCCTGTTGCAGAGAACGGCTTGGAAGGGGAAGTCCCCCATACATTTGGTGTCAGGAGTGTTGCTAGGGTGGTAGTTGTGTAACAGTAAAGAAGAAACACAGGAGGAAGACTGAGTTTTCCTAACAGGAGATATTGTGGGAGAGTCAACCTTTCCCATTACCCCATCTTTTAAGTCTAAAAGAAAACACAGGGTTATTAAACATCTGTAAACCATTGAGGATAATTAAAGAAAAGTAGAATGAAAAACAAATATATATATAATATATATATAATATGTATTTTAAATATATATATAATATATATAATATGTATTTTATATATACATGTGTACATTGATATATCAGTGTACAAATGTCCTTATAAAGATAGAAGGGAAAAAAAGAGGAAAAAGAGAAATCTTTGAGTATGAGTCCTTTTGAACAAACCTCAGTTCTTAAGTTTGTTCCCCTTTTAAAAAGTTTCTGGTATCGTCCAGGAGAATATTACCATTCCTAAACCTTAGCAGTGTACACCTTTCTGTTCTGTGCCTTCCCATAGATAGTGGCCAGCTCTAGGGTCCATCTCTCCACCCTTCCCTTAAAAACTCTCGAACACAGATGTGGCATTTGTCTCCAAATCTGACAATTCAAGAACAAAATAAAAATTAG
This sequence comes from Phoca vitulina, assembly GCF_004348235.1. Lineage (NCBI taxonomy): Eukaryota > Metazoa > Chordata > Mammalia > Carnivora > Phocidae > Phoca > Phoca vitulina. The sequence continues at coordinate 22,810,955 of NW_022589720.1, forward strand.
GGGTCTGGTTTGATATCTTGATACATATTCGCTTTTGGGATCCTTAATAAATGTTATGGTAAAAGTAGAAATGAGTAATTTTTATGACATTTTAGTGAGAAAATATTGAACCAAACCTACATGTACACATTTATAAATGCACAACTCCCAAAGACAAAAATTGAATTATAGAAAGAGTGTTTAGATAAATATTATTAATGTATATAATGTTACTTGGAGATGTTTAAAAGTAGATTTTCAAATTCTGCTTTCAGATACTCTTATTTTTCTGTATCATGATTCAATATTTTATTTTTTTAAATAAGCATTCCAAGTAGTTATAATAATGCAAGTAATCTTAATCACACATTTAAAAAAATCCTGACCCAATTCTATACCCACAATGTCAATGGTGCTTTGCATTATTCAAGTGACTGGTGTCGATCTCTCTTCTAATTATGATCTAGGTTTAAGTTGTACCCAGATGCCTGCCTACACAAAAACTCAACAATCCACAAAGGATCAAATGATGACCCAGAGAAGATGTGAAATGATTGCAGTTCTGTGCCTTATATGACATTGTTTTCTGGGCCATGATAAGACATCCTCCCAAATCTTTTCCATAATTAGAATGGAAGTAATATACTGATTTCTGATCTTCAGGGTAAAAGCGGGATGTTTTAGTGATAGAACTCTCCAGATAGCTGTACTTATATCTGTAGGTAAATACTTGCACACATACAAAAATAGTGCTATATTCTATATGTTATTAAAAAATATTAAAGCCAGGGCAAAATTTCATCTTGAATTTTATATCCTTTAATTTCTTGTTTTAATGTACATTTGATGTTTGATATAGATACAATTTATCAGAAAACAGATCACTATCGTTGACTCTTCTTAATTTTGCATGATCTTTAGTAAATAGTTTTCTTATCTATTATATTTCAGCATCTGTAAAGCCTTTGAGATAATCATTCTCAGTTCCAAAAAAGCATTATTGTTTGCCATTAATAACAAGTTTATTTACTTATTTACCATCCTAAATGGAGGTAATTTTCATTCTAGCAGCTCTCACATTATTTTTCTACTCCAAAACACATGGGATAAAACAGCACCACATCATTAGTAACATTGTCTCAGCAAGGAAGCGATCCCCACTGGCAGGGGGAACAGGGGAGTGAAGGCACCCATTGTTTTCAGCTGTTATAAAATAACCCCATGGATTCAATTTTCTCATCAATTCAAAGCTGAATACCAGCATGCTACCTGGAGACTGAAGGTGGGATAGATGCAGGGCCATACTCAGCATTTGGAAGAAAATTGTAAGAAAACTTCAGGGAATAATATGTTTAGAGTCTGGTGTAAAGGGAAGATAAAAGCCCAAGACCTAGTGAGGGCTAGAAACAACTGTGGTTTTAACGCAGTTTAGTCTGCTCAGTTTGCCTTTTGCACTGGCCTTTCCCAAGGACCTGGAGAGGACACCAGGAAAGTATTCACATGACCATATATATGTGAACATTTTGCAAAAGTAAGATATTTCATATTTATTTTATGTACTTCTCCCTTAATTATAAAAGCTTCAGGCTCAGCGATGGCTTAGGAAAGTTGTCTCCAGCTATGTCTCCCTTCCCTGCCTTATTGCTCAGCAAAATCTTAATTGAGAACAAATCCTCTTTCACTGAAATATTTCTAATATATCTTTCTAGTAGATATCTCTCTAGCATCTGTATACTACATATTATCCTGAAAAAAAAATAGATATGGCAAAAGAGGTAAATAATGAGCTGGAAGGTCAAATTGGAAAAAATAAAAACATCTAGAAAGTATTGGAGAGGTATAATAATTGATAATATCATGGTAAAGTAAGAAAACATAGAAAAGTAACGTTGAAAAGCTCACCTTTTAGAAGTCTCAGAGTTAAAACTTAAATAATAGTCAAGTATCTTCAACAATTAATACAAAAGTTGACAAGATGAAAAGTTGGAATGGATTGAAACAACAAAGTGTCACCAACAAAATGTTTCTACATCATTAATGTCAAGGTTAAAAATATTAAAGACAAAAACTGCAGAAGAGTCAGATTGAAGTTGACATAAAACATGTAAGAAAATTCTATGTGATATACCATTAAACATAATGATCTAAAATCTTAATCATATATATATTATATAATATACAATTACCAAGATATTAAAATGTAATTAAGTTTACTTATAATTGTATACTGGTAACCATATTAAATATGGCTGCAAATAAATGCACTTCACTATTTTCAGATATGTAATGACTTTCTAATATAACTTTTGGAATAAGCATATAGATAAATAAAGATTAATTAATTAATCTATCCAGGAGGAATCAATGAGATCTACTCTACCAATTAGCTATGGTTGAACAACAAACCACACCAAAATTAGCAGCATTAAACAACAATTATTTATTATTTATTATGATGCTATGGGTTACCTTGATAGTTCTGTTGATATGAGCTTGATTTGGCTGATGCAGCCTTGTATATTAAAGATCTTTACTGAGACAACTGAAATCTGCTGCTTTCAATAACATTCCAGGATGCTCACATCAGCTGGTGATGGTGGCAGAGATCCAAGAGCAATAGAAACACACACACAGACACACACACAAATGCACAACTGTAAGGCTGTTCGAAGCCTAAGCTGTTTGATTCTGAAGTCAGTCCAGCATCAAAAGGTAGGAAAAAGGACTCTATGCTTTTTTGAAGGAAATGGGAAGTTACATTGCAAAGAGAGTGGACACGAGGATGGATGAAGACGTGCTGCCATTTTTTGTAATCAATCAACAACATATAGTAAGCAAGCATTACTGAGGACATTGGTAAACTAAAATTGTCTTCTTATAATTTGCCACATTCCAATTCTAAGACTATCTTCTAGACCTACACAGAAAGTATTTCTGTGGAATGCTTTAAAATATTTAAAATAGTTCTTATTCACCACCACACTTTTATCCATGCTAAGCCAAGAATCCTCAAATGTTTGCAGACCTTTTGCAATATTAATTTTAGAATGTTGACACTTCAAAAGAGTTATATACATGCCTCCAGTAAACTCTAAAATGCACTGATACTCTCTAGGTCAAAACATTCATGGATTTTCATATACAAAGTGATAATTGATCTATTGGTGATTAATGAATCTCTGCATTTACAAATAGTTCCAACATACTATTCCTAGATTTTTTAATTAACGTGTTTATAATATATATGATATAATTTATATACTATATACTTCACTATTTTAAAGTGTACAATTCAGGAACTTTGAGAACATGTACAGAGTTGTGCAACAATCACAGATATCTAATTTTAGAAAATCTTCATCACCACATGAAGAAACCAACAGTCATTCCTCATTTCTCCTCTCCCCATCTTCTGGGAATTAATAATACACTTCAGTCTTTTGGGATTTGCCTATTCTGAACTTCTGACATAAATGGAATCATACAGTATGTGGCTTATTATGTCTTGCTTTTTTCATTTAGCATATTTTCAAGGTTTATTCATATTATACCATGTATCAGTACTTCATCCTGCTTCATTGCTAAATAATATTTAATTATATAATATTACAGTTTCAACGTTCAGTTTCATATACTTGACACATACTTACACATGTGAAATTATCACCATAATCAAGAAGGTGAACATACCCACTTCACAACCCAAAGTTTCCTTATGCCTCTTTGTAATCCCCCTTCCTTTCTCTTCTGAACACATTTTCCCCACCCAAACCAGGCAATCACAGATATATGGGTTATTTTTCATTTTCTAGAATGTTATATACCATATATACTATTTTTTGTTTGTTCTTTTTAAGCTCAACATAATTAAGATTCATCTATGTCATTTATATGACATTCTGGGGAAAATATAGAGACAGAAATAAGAATAGTGGTTGTCACAGCCTGGGAAGAGGGTAGAATTGAGTACAACTGGCATAAGGTAATTTTTTTAAAGGTGATGGAAATATTCTTATCTTGATTTTGGTGGCAGTTCCATGTATGCACATTTGTAGAACTATACAAATTTTACCTTTAAAAGGTGAAGTTTACTGTATATATATACTTCAGTAAACTTGGCTAATCTTTCTTAAAATCACATTTCTAAATAGCAAACATAAAAAAGTAGAAAATATTTTTTTAAGTTACCATTACCATAACATCAAAAAAAATCAAGAACCCATAAATAAACATAAGCAATATTGTGTAAGACTCCTGCAAAGGAAACTATAAAATATTAATGCTTATTAAGTAAATCATAGATAAATTGAGATATATGTGATGTTCACATTTTATAAAACTCAATAATCCAAAGATGCCAATCATAACCATGTTAACAGTCAAAATCACGCTAGATATATTTTTCATTATTAAATACTAAAATGTATATAAAAGTCAAGGAATAACCAATATGATATAAATAAAGGACAGCACTAATATAACTTACTAGATAATAAGACAAATCTATAAAACATAATGATGATATTGAATAAAGGATAGACCAAAGGGATAAAATGATTGTCACTAAAACAGATCCACACATGTATGAAAGTCTGTTTTATAATGAAGAGAATACTGCAGAGTAGTAGGGAAGGAATTCCATTTTCAAAATAAATATGTCAGACAAGTGGACATACATATAGAAAATAATTATGTTTTAGTATATAATTATAGGTATATAGAGTTTTTTTTTCCATTCTAGGTTAGATATTTGTATAGAAAAACATTTAAAAATTGGATAAGAATATAGGAAAATATCTTATTGATGTTTGGATAGCAAAATATTGCTTAATAATAAAAGTACTGTTGTAAATATGAATGACTACATTAAAATTGAAAACATCTGTTTGTCAAAAGATAGCAAAATGTGAATTAAAAAATAAGCCACAGAACAATCTTGTAATCAAGAAAAGACCATATGAGAAAGAAAGAGGGAAAAGAAAATAACCTCCTACAAATCAATAAGAAAAAAGATAAACCAATAGAAGGATAGGCAAGTTGATGGCATGTGCAATTTTATAAAAGAAGGAATCCATATGGCCAATAAGTACATGAAAAGACTTCAAATTTATTATTAACTAGGGAAAGGCAAATTCACACCATATTACAATTTCCACTTCTTGCTCTGATAGAATAACTTGTATTAAATTGGCCTTCCACTAAAAAATAATTGGGAAAGCTCAATTACACACAAAACAAACAAAAACAATAGATGCGGTTGTGGGAGAATAACAAAGACAACAAGGATTTTATTTGTCAGGAGGCAAAAGAGAGAAGAGAAAGCGACTAGCTTTAGTTTACAGTGGCAATCACTTCATCACCTAGGATATTTGGCAATTCCAAATTGGGGATATATTAGCTGGACAAAGAACAGAGGCTATTGGAATCTGAATATTTGTGTTCTCACAAATTCATATGTTGAAGCCCTAGCCTCCAACGTGATGCTATTTGGAAGTATGGCCTTTGGGAGGTAGTTGGGTTTCTATGAGGTATTGAGAGTGGGACCCCCATGTTGGGGATAGACTCTTTATAGGAAGAGGAAGAGATCAGAATTCTCTCTTGGTCATGTAAGGACATAGTGAGAAAGCAGACATCTGTAAGCCAGAGAAAGGACTCTTGGCAAGAACCCAACCACAGTGGCATCCTGATATTAGACTTTCCCCCAACTTCCAGAACTGTCAGAAATAAATGTCTGTTTTTTAATCCATCCAGACAATGGTATTTTGTTATAGTAATCCAAGCAGATTAATACAGAGGCCTAGATTTTGTAACAGTGTATTTGGAAGGCAAGTGGAAGAAAAAAGGAATTCAGAGTTATCAAGAAGTTAGGACTTATTGCTAGGATCCCAGAGAAAAGTGTCTGTGAGTTGATGGTATGACAACAGACTCTCCAGAGGTTTTGGTATAAGAAACCTATATCTCTTAAAATATTACAATGTATAAAATGTATAACAGGGTACAATAGCCACAGAAAAGGATATATTCTTATTGCAACAAAAATATTGAGGGAGGATGCCTGGGTGGCTCAGTCGTTAAGCGTCTGCCTTCGGCTCAGGTCGTGATCCTGGGGTCCTGGAATCGAGCCCCACGTTGGACTCCTTGCTCCGCAGGAAGCCTGTTTCTCCCTCTCCCATTCCCCCTCTTGTGTTCCCTCTCTTGCTGTGTTTCTCTCTGTCAAATAAATAAATAAAATCTTTAAAAAAAATATTGAGGGATATTGAAATTTATTTTGTAACACCTGCCTATAGTACAATACAAATAATTTCTAGTTTATACACAACTTATAATGAAACAGAATCATACATATGGATGTTTGATACACAACAAATATTGCACAGCACAGCTAAAATGATGGCATTTCTAATAAATGATTATGTCTCATCTTGATATCCATATAGTGAAATAAATGAATCTTAATGCCCCTCACATTATATGTATAGATCAGTGCCGGGGGCTATAGATATGGTTAAAATAAATTGTAAAATTTTCTAGAAATTCATACTGGAGAATATTTTTAAGAAATGTGAGTAGATACATATATAAAACAATACAATTCACATTTTAGACTGGATGAGTCTTTGTTGTGGTTAGACTACCCAAGCATGTTTAACAATATCCATGGTCCCTACTCACTTAATGCTGCTAACATCCCACCAGTTACAGTAACCAGAAATGACCTCAGTCATTACCAAATATCCCCTAGGTGACAAAACCATTCCCAGTTGAGAACCATTCAATTAAACTATGTTAACATTAGTCATTAATTAGTTATTAATATTTATTAAAATATACCATAAAGTGAGTGAAACAGCAATTAATATAGGAGCTATTCTCAACATATATAACTGATAAAGGCTTTTATCAAACATATATATATTCCATATATATCCCATAGATATATAGAATTAAAAACACAGTGGCAGGAAAGGACTAGAAGAGACCTCACAGAGGGAAAATCAAAATGTACAATGAAAATTGAAATATTTATCAAATAAAATATAAAAATAACCAAAATGTAATATTACTAATAAACATCAAAATATCTAACATAAACGAGGCTTCCCATGTCAAATATTGCCAAGAATGTTTAGTTTCTGTTGTGAGTCTTGTTAGAAAACTATTTGTTATTACCAAATAAAATTAACCATATATTCTGTATGATTCCTTTTATAGGAAGTCAAAAAGTCAGGTGATAAAGTGTCAGGTTTAGGAATACATGTGTAGGCATAAAATTCAAGAACCTGATTACTGTAAAATTCAGCCCAGTAGTTAACTTTGGAGTGAAGGGAAGAGGTAGTGAATGGGCAGGTGAATTTATCAGTCTTGTGTGCTAACAAGTTCTATTTTCTGGCCTAAGTATTGTTTTTACGGGTGTTAGTTTGTGATGCACTATACAGTTTTTGTTCAATCTTTGTATGTTTATAACATTTCAAACATAAAATAATAAAACTGAAGTAAATGTTTTTTTTTACTCCAGGGGTAATTACTGTCAAAAGATTCTGAATTATCCTTCCAAATATTCTCCACAATATGTCTACACATATATTGTTATATTCTAACAACAGCATAACACTGTCTTGCATCTTGTGTGTTTTTTCACTTAATATAACTTAGTGATGATTCTATATTGACATATATATAACTTTATCAGTCTTTACAGAAGAAGTGTGTATTCCATTGTCTATAAATGTAATGCATAAAACAATGTATTGTAACAGTCTGCAACAACAAGGCATGAAATTAAGTTTTGGTTTATTCATGTCACAATAGGTATACTACATGCAGATTAAAATCAATATGCCATTTCCTTTTAAGGGTATTTTTCATAACCTTGCAAAATAAACAATAAAAATTATGAAGCAAAATATATTTTAAAAAAATTTCCACTTTCCAGACAAACAAGATACCACTTCCAGGCTCTCAGTTATATCGAGATAAAATGCCAGAGAATTTTAACTGAGTGTAATAAATCAAGCAGCTAGTTCATAACTTTGATCAAGGAGAAACTTTGATAACTGCAGAAAATTCAGTTCTTTCTTTCTCTTCTTCTCTATATGTTAAAAACAACAAAAAAAATAGCCAAACCCTTAAATTTGTTTGCTAAGTTCACAAAAAATTGTGTCTAGATAACTGCGTAATTAATGATTAATATTATTTTAAAAAAATAAACTGTGATCTCTCTTTTGGAAAATACTATTTAGCAAGTTTGATTCAAACTACCAGGAATTATATACAACTTGAAAATATTTTGCTTTCTAAAGATTCAGTTTAAGAAACTATGCCCTCAGCCTTCCCAAATAGAATTCACTCCATTTTATTTTAGGCAATCTTGAATCTCAAACTATATAATGCTTATATATTTCCAAATAATCACTTACACTGCTTAAGAAATGAATCATTAGTTTACATTTATTACCTAAAATATTCCTAACCACCTCATTGTAAGGCATATTTATTGTGCCACAAAATTCTGGGGGATAATTGGGTAATGGAAATGATTCTAAAATAGTCCTCTTGATACCGAGTTCAAATGCAACGTTTTGTTTTCTGCTGCTGCTAAGGAGAACATGTTTTTGGGAAAAATTCCTCTCCCAATTTCAAGCCCTAATTATTCATGCTTCGGCACCCACATTGTTAAAAGGTGTTGTTGCTGATATGGTTGCTGCAGTCTTCCCCAGGGAACTAGTGAATACTAACCCACACCCAAGGCTATCTACAATGTGGATTTCTGATCTCTGCAATGCCAGTGTTTGTCCCAAGAGAATCTACTCCCAGTATATTTATCTGATAAAGATACTTCTACCAACATAGCTACTTCTCAAGAGGTAGTATTGCCACTGTTGATGTCACCTGCTAACGTGAATTGCAAGGTTGTGGATGATCTGGGGGAGGGTAGATAATAAAAATTGTCATCAATATCAGTTGTTTTTTTTTTGTTTTTGTTTTTTTTTTTTTGCAAGCATGTTGAAGTTTTTATTAGCATTGCCATAGTCTGGTTTTGTTTCTTTATATTTTTAGTTTGCTGCAATTTCATTTAAGTTAGAAATAACTTAGATGCAAGAGACGGAATACAACTCTCATGCTTAAGCCAAAGGCAATTCATCTGTCATGCACACACAGGATAGGTTAAGTAGTAAAGCCGTGGAAAAGGGCAAGGATAAAGGTGCTATAAGAATCAAAAGTCTAAAAGTCATCAGGGCTTTCTCTTTGTCTCAGGTTTCACATTTTCCATAGGTTGTAGTCTCCTTATTTTCCACAGCGGTCATATTTTCTTCATGTAGTGAAATATCCCTGCTAATACTTCTGAAATGTGTGTATTCAAGCTCTAGACACTGTAGAGAGACTCTCAAGCTTTTTTCATGTCCCAAGTAGATTATGTACTTAATGGCACATTTGAGCCAACTTCCTAGCTCTACTTCAGTGAATTATGGCTAACTTGGATCAAACATATCTGTGTTTCCATTGCCAAGTGGATAATCCCACATTTCCCATAGTATCTAAACCTAGTCCTAGGCATGAGTACATAGGGACAATCTGAATTACAGAATTTATGCTGAACTCAAAATTATCTCTTCTCTGTGATGTTATCACATTCTTTAAACTGAAGTTTACTCCTGTTATGGACTATTATGTAGCGGATTCCTTAGTTCTTCAAAAAAGGATTTTTATGAGATTCTGCAAATTTTGTTTTCAGCTAGGCACATACATATACAAATCTTAGGACAAATATGACTTACAAGTTAGATGTAAACTAAATATGTCAGTATTTCTAGTTTGCATTTATTTCCATTATGTCTAACATCTTTAGTTTTCATATTTCTGTTCTTTTTTTTCTCTCATTCTAAATGTTCCCCCCCGCAAGGGAACATGTTATATAAATAGATTTATTCCTAGAATTTATGGCTTAAAAATATATATATCTAACCTGGACCTACAATTAATTCATTTTTTCCAACTTAGATATATCCAGTTCTTGCCTGCTGTAAATCTCCAAATGAATGCTCCCACTTACTGAGATGAAATCAAAATGCATCTCCTATGCCTATACCTATGCTAATTAGTGGAACAAGAACTAGATTGACCATATAAAGCATTAAAAGTCACAACTAAGAAAAAAGAATATCTCTGAATTATCTGTGTTCTACCTCTTTCCTGGGCTTTATTTTGCTCCATCTTCCCTTGAAAAAGAGATGCATTTTTTCTCTTCATCATTTTTTAAAAAGATAGAATATTTGATTCCTTACAGAAATGCAAAATCTTGATTTATCCTTTTTGAAACCATACGACACATTCTAGTTGATTATTCCCCAATGGGCATAGAAAGCAAAGATATGTTATCCAACTGTCTTTCCTTCCTTTTGCTTTTTACAATTTAGTTTCTCTACAGGTCCATGAGATGTAACATTTTCTAAGAATTAGTTTGATAATAGAATTTCCTCCTCTTTAAAAGTCTATTCCAATTCAAAGAAGTCTTCTGATAACTTTAGTTTCTCTGGCTGCATTATTGGGCAAATGTAAGAATCCAAAGCTATACAATAACAAGAATATGGGAAAGAGTTCAGAGAGAGAGAGAGAGAGAGAGAAAGGAAGTATGACAGTCAAACATTAGCTAATTAAAGATAAAGTCAAGAAAAGCTTAGAGGAAACAGACCTCAAAGATAATGAGATGAGAAAGAGGAAAGTTAAAATCAGAAATTAAAGTAATCAATATGGGAAGGACAAATACCACTACCAACAAAAAAGGCTAGGAAGAAATAACCAAAAATACAAAAAAGGGGAAATCATAAAAAAAAAAAAAAATTAAGGGCATAAGTTTCCAGATTGGAAGGTTGAAAGGGTGTTCTAAAAGTTCAGCACACTAAATGAAGAAAGACCATAATTCAGTAAGGTTTGCTAAAATACAGATCAGAGAAATATATACTTGGATATCCATATGTAGCAAAATGAAGAATGATTTATGAAAGGAGGGATCGCTCAAGAAATTTGCTTGCTATTATTTCTTTCTTAAGGAACTACTCAAAAATGTACATCAGTGAAGAAGAGTGTTCCTAAAAACGTGGTCCTAGACCAGGATCATCAATATTACATTGGAACCCATCAAAAATACAAATTATTGGGTCTTATCCTAGACCTAATGAATCAGAAATTCAGGGGTTTAAGTCCAGCATTACAGATTATAAAACTTCCTTTCTGGTCCAGCATATAACAAGCAAAGAACTTGTCACTCCCATCCTAACAAAAGAAAGAAGCTGAATGAGCTGAAAATCATCCACTCTTTTTACATCTATCAGAAATTTGAAGTCACAGAGCAAATCACTTCAGTAGAGACAGACATAGGGATACAGAGAATCAGAGTAGGTCAGCAGCTGAAACCTCAGCTGGAATCAGTAATGAGATAAAAAAATAAGCTATAATTGACAAATTGCTGGAGTTTTAATATGAACTAGCTTCAGGGTTAAAAACTCTAAATGGGCCCAGCCTTAAGGGGCCCCCAAACTTTTGTTAGTTTTACCTATAGCAGCCTACCAGGTCCTTACAATGGAGATTGGAGAAAAGTCTCCATGGGATTCCAGCAGGGGGAGAGGAAGAGTAGCCACTTTGAAACAGCATTTCAAAATGTAATACCATTCTTTTGGTTTTGTTGACTGTTTCCTTTGCTTTGCAAAAGCTTTTTATCTTGATGAAGTCCCAATAGTTCATTTTTGCCCTTGCTAACCGACAGAAGAGGAGAAGATATTTGCAAATGACATATCAGATAAAGGGCTAGTATCCAAAATCTATAAAGAACTTATCAAACTCAACACCCAAAGAACAAAGGATCCAATCCAGAAATGGGCAGAAGACATGAACAGACATTTTTCCAAAGAAGACATCCAAATGGCCAACAGACACATGAAAAAGTGCTCAACATCGTTCAGCATCAGGGAAATCCAAATCAAAACCTCAATGAGATACCACCTCACACCAGTTAGAATGGCTAAAATTAAGTCAGGAAATGACAGATGTTGGCGGGGATGTGGAGAAAGGGGAACCCTCCTATACTGTTGGTGGGAATGCAAGCTGGTGCAGCCACTCTGGAAAACAGTATGGAGGTTCCTTAAAAAGTTGAAAATAGAGCTACCATACGATCCAGCAATTGCACTACTGGGTATTTACCCCAAAGATACAAATGTAGGGATCCGAAGGGGTACGTGCACCCCGATGTTTATAGCAGCAATGTCCACAATAGCCAAACTGTGGAAAGAGCCAAGATGTCCATCGACAGATGAATGGATAAAGAAGATGTGGTATATATATACAATGGAATATTATGCAGCCATCAAAAGGAATGAGATCTTGCCATTTGCAACAATGTGGATGGAACTGGAGGGTATTATTATGAGCGAAATAAGTCAAACAGAGAAAGACATGTATCATATGACCTCACTGATATGAGGAATTCTTAATCTCAGGAAACAAATTGAGGGTTGCTGGAGTGGGGGTTGGGGTGGGAGGGATGGGGTGACTGGGTGATAGACACTGGGGAGGGTATGTGCTCTGGTAAGTGCTGTGAATTGTGCAAGACTGTTGAATCTCAGATCTGTACCTCTGAAACAAATAATGCAATATATGTTAAGGAAAAAAAAAGAAGAAGAAGAAGAAGATAACAGGAGGGGAAGAATGAAGGGGGCGAAATCAGAGGGGGAGATGAACCATGAGAGACGATGGACTCTGAGAAACAAACTGAGGGTTCTAGAGGGGAGGGGGGTGGGAGGATGGGTTAGCCTGGTGATGGGTATTAAAGAGGGCACGTTCTGCATGGAGCACTGGGTGTTATGCACAAACAATGAATCATGGAACACTACATCTAAAACTAACGATGTAAAGTATGGTGATTAACATAACAATAAAAAATTAATTAAAAAAATGTAATACCATTCTACTTGTCTTAACATGGCTTGTCCTAAAAGGAAACTATTTTACTGCAGCCTAAGCAACCTAGGAGAAAAGAATATACAACTCCAGCCCAGTGTAGCTTTCTACATGTGGAAAGAGAAATACCAAAGTCTGCCCCACTAGACTTTTTGTCTCATCTAAGGAAGGGAAGGGGAAACAAGCATTTGTGAAGGTCACAGCTCAGAGGCACAGGCTCAGTAAGACTGAGCCCCAGTAATAGGACTGCAGTACGCTCCCCTTACCCCACAGCTTGCTACTGCCTCAGTAGTGCTGTGTGATAGCAAAGGAATGCAGCAGAAGGAACTGTATGTCTCAGAGTTTAAGAATTGTATACTTAAAACTAATTTAATATTATATGTCAACTGTACGTCAGCTAATTTAAAAACAAAATGGAGCCTCTAGGGACACCAAAAGACAAGAGAATAAGAGAAATAAAAACAAGGACACAGGAAAAAAAAAATTTAGCCTCTGACCCCTACAGATACAACCAACTATAAACTCAGCCTAACTCCTAGCCAGAAAATCCTAAACCTTCACACTAAAGGCCTATTTACCTCAGATCCTTTTATGTAGTACAACTTGTCCCACTTCCAACAATAACAAAACCTACATGGCATACTAAAAGACAAAAAGAAACACTTGAAGAATCCGAGTAAGCATGACCCCCAGATTTAAATATGGCAGAGAGGTTAAAATGGTCAGATTGGGAGTTTAAGAGAAAAATTATCAGTATACTAATGAAAAATATGTAATATGAAACAACAAACAGGTAATGCAAACAGAAAAAATCTAGAAAGAATAAAGAAAAATGCTGGAAATCAAAATCACTGTAACAGAAATGAAGAGTGCCTTTGATGGGTTCAGACATTTGCTGAGAAATGACCGAGGAAAGAATAAGTAAGCTTACAGAAATGTCAATACATTTTCCAAAACTGAAGTGCAAAGAGGAAAAAAGAGTACAAAAGACAGAATAGAATATTAGAACTGTGGGACAATTATAGCAGTTGTAATATATGTCTAATAGGAATACCGGAAAGGGAAGAAAAAGATAAAAGATGAAATATCTGAAGCAATAACGAATGGGAATTTTCCAAAATTAATGATATACACCAAACAATGGATCCAGGAATCTCAGAGAACACTAAGTAGAATGTATCTACATCTAAATCAATATCTACATCTATACCAAATCTGTATCACCTACAGCTATACTTACACCGATACTTGTAACTAGAGTGGCATATCATATTCAAACTACAGAAAATCAAAGACAAAGAGAAAACTTTGAAAGAAGCCAGGGGAGGAGGAGATAAATTATCTGTGCAGAAGGAAGGATCAGGATTCCATTGAACTTCTCTTCAGAAACCATGAAACTAAGAGAGTGGAATTATACATTTGAAGTGTTGAAAGGAAAAAAACACATATGCACCAACCTAGAATTCTGTATCAAGTGAAATTATCCTTCAAAATTGAAGGACAAATAATGAATTTTTCAGACAAGCAAAAATTAAATGAATTTTTCATTAGTAGATCTGCCTTGCAAAAAATATTGGAAAAAGTCCTTCAGGAAGAAGAAAAATGATATAGGTCAGAAACTCAGATTTACATACACAAGGGAAGAACATTACATAAAGAATAAATAAAAGTAAACTAAAATATTTTATTATTTTACTTTTAATTAAGCTAACAGATAAGGGTTTGCCTAAAACAACCATAGCAGCTATGTATTCAGTGATTATATCTTACGGGTAAGTGAATAATTAATGTCATAATCGTTATAATTCATGGGAAGGACGGATTCCTTAATAGTGTTATAAAGACTTGAATACCTATGAAGTGGTATATTGTTATTTGAAGTGTACTTGCTTTAGTTGTAAAATGTATATTTCAAACTCAAGGACAACCACAACAAAATGATTTAAAAAAATAAAAGAAGTTTAATTGATAACGCTAGAGAAGAAAAAAAGGAATTACATAAAATGTTCAATTAAAATGAGAGAAGGCAGAAAAAAATGAAAAAAAATAAAGGCAACAGTAACAACATAGTAGGTATTATTCCAAATATATCAATAATAACTTAAACATCAATGATCTAAATACATCCATTAAAAGACAGAGACTGTAGAGTAGATAAAAAACAAAATCCAAGTATATGTTGTCTACAAAAACCCACCTTACACATAAAGGCAGACATAGATTAAAAGTAAAGGGATGAAGAAAGATATGTCATGCCAACATTAATGAAAAGAAAGCTGGAGTAGTTATATTAATTTCAGACAAAGCTGAGTCAGGAACAAGGAAAATTATCAGTGATAAAGAGGACATTACATAACAATGAAAGGATCATTCTCAAAAAAGATACAGCAACTCTTAATGTGCATGTGCCAACAATAGACTGTCAAAAGACGCAAGAAAAAAACTGATAAACTGCAAGGAGAAATAGATGAAACCACTATTACAGTTAGAAACTTCAAAAGTACTCTATCAGTAATTAAAATATCAAGCACGCAGAAAATCAGTAAAGACATAGTTGAACTGAAGAACACCATCAATCAACTGGACCTAATTGACATTTATAGAATACTTCCAACAATAAATAATACACATTTTTTTCAACTCACATGGACTATTTACCAAGACAGACCACATTCTTGGCCATTAAATACAACTTAAAAAATAAAAAGAAAGAAATCATAAAAAATATGTTCTGAGACCTCAGAATTAAACTAGAAATCCATAACAGAGATACCTAGAAAACTCCAAAATATTTGGAGATTAATCTACACATTTCTAAATAATACATAAGTCAAAGAATAAATCTCAAGAGAAATTTTTAAATATTTGGAACTAAATGAAAATGAAAATAGAGCTTCTCAAAATTTGTGGGGTGCAGTGAAAGCAGGGCTTATAGGGAAATTTATAGTATTGAATGAATGCATATATTTGAAAGAAAAAAAGATCTAAAATTAATAACCTAAACTTCCACCTTAAGAAATGAGAGAAAGAAGAACAAATTAAAATGAAAATAAGCAAAAGGAAGGAAATGATTTAAAAATTAGAGAGAAATCAGTGAAATTTAAAACAGTATCAATAGAAAAAAATCAAATCAATTAAGTTGATTCTTTGGCAAGGTAAAAACTGATAAACTTCCAGCCAGGTAAATTAATAAGAGAGAAGACACAAATTATTAATATTGGAAATAAAAGAGGGGTCATTACCTCTGATACCGTGGACATTCAAAGGATAACAGAAGAATATTATGAACAACACTAGGCTTCTAAGTTTGGTAACCTAGATAAAATGAAGTGATTTCTTGAAAGACACAGGCAACCAAAACTCACAAAGGAAAAACAGATAATTTGAATAAGCTTCCCTATACTAAAAAATTTTAATCAATAATTAATAACCTTCTAAAGTAGAAAACACCAGTTGGAAATGGATTTACTGTATGTCCACATATGTGAGTATATATATAAAGTGCTTAGCACGGAGAATATTTTGAGTGATTGTAAAAAGTAGCAGTGCTTTATTTTTCATTATTTAGACAATATAGGGGGGAAAAAAAAAGTCTTTGGAGTCAAAGACTCTGATTTTAGCACTCTCAGTTTGTGACTATAACATAAATTATAGGAGCTCATTCATTCTATATTTGAAAGGAGTAATAATAGCTCCTCATTAGCTTAGCCATTTCTGGATCCACCTTTAACCGACAATTCATTCTGTTTTGGATCCTGATAATCCCTGAACAGATGGGTTAAGTTTTGCCCTCAAATTCCCATAATTATTACCCATTGAATTGTGGATAGAATTCTGTGTTTCTCAGAATTCTTGTAAATGTATCCCACCATTCCCAGATGAATTCTCCAATTGGACAACAATTTATAAATGTTCGCCATGTTTAGGGCCCATGCCACCTCCATCTAATTTCATAAATTCTCTGGATATTCTGAAAGTCTACCTTTTCATGGTAATGACTAAAATTGCATGACTAAATCTGCAAAGAAAAAGAAAAATTTTGACATAAATTATATTTCAAATCTCCGGTGGGGGGGGATTCATGTATTTTAGTGAAGACAAATTAATCTTTTCTTTATTTAGTGATAGCTAGTTTGGATCTGACTGAAATGGCTAAACCTGTAAAAACAGTAATTTCATTACTAAGCCATTGTCTTACCTATAAATTAGATATTTATAAAACTAATTTTGGAAAAACAAAGTCTTACAAGAAACTATAATTTAATAGTTTTCAAGATATTTCTGCTTGGTTTTCATTGTTTTTACATTTTGGAGTGACTTAAAAATTGAACAAAAGTGAACAAATGTCTTTATTTTAATCAAGAAGACTTTATGTTTACAAATTCAAATTTTCATCTTGTTTAAGAAGCCTAAAGAAGCTATCATTTATACTAACAATGTTACTATTCGATGTGCTAAATAGCATTATACTATATAATTTAGAAAATAATGCTAAAAGTCATAAAGCTCTGTGTTTATCTGGAGGTAGTAATTGTGCCTCCATAAAGAAAATCTTTTTCAATACTCAGAGACATAATTTCAGAAATGGTCAAATTAAAGAAAACGAGTCACAGATTTACAAGTTACCATTAGCAGAAAACACCATAGAAATTAAATATAGAATGAGATATTTCTTTTCAAACCACTAACTAATTAATCCAACAATTTATCCAAAATTCAATCTACATTTATATAAGCAATACTGTGATTGAAAACACTGCATGATCTTCTAAACCATGATCTATACCACATCTCTCTGACTCTCACTGTGCTTCAGCCACATTGGACTATATTCTGCCTACCAAAACCTGGCAAACTCATTAACACACCATGGCTTTGTCATTACTGTTTCTTTTCTTTTTTCTGCTTGTTTTTGAATCATTTTCATAGTAAATGGAGCTATTGGAAATTAGCTAATTTTTCTATCAAATTAGTTACCTGATAATCAGTCTTATCAAATTTTCCATTTTGAATAGATGTCTCCACCTCCAGTTCTTTGAACACGACCTACCACATAGATGTTCCATAAATCATTTTAGACTGAATAAATTTTTTTACATCTTGCCCTGATATCTAAATCTTTTTCTTTTTAAAACTGTATCTCCGTAATAGCCAATTCTCTCAATAATGGTATTTACTTAAAACAATAATAACATCAAATGAATAAATAAAATCTTTAAAATAATAATAAAATAAAATAAAATAAAATAAAATAAAATAAAATAAAATAAAACAATAATAACAGTAAAAAGCCAACACAAAATACGTTTTGTACCTGAAGAGACATGTTCTATTTTGTTCTAAGACCAGATGGTCTTGGAGATGAAGAAGCCTTAATTAATTTATATGCCATTCCTTTGAGAAATCCTGAGCTTTGTTCAAAAATGACATATTTCAATTTTTCTGCATGTAATTTTATCATTCCATAGAGCTTAGATACAGTTCCTGAAGTTCTCAGTTATTCCACATGGGTCTAATTCCATTACATTCTTGGTCTGTGTCAATTAATTTTCTTTTCTCAGATAATAAATTTACACTCTATTCCTCTTCTGAGCAGTTAAGACATTTTCAGTATGGAACATTCCATTAAAATGAAGTGACAAATTGCCCTGTAGCACACAAATTTTCAAAGACTGTTTTGTCTGATAATATAGTTCTTAGTAGTTTCTTTCCAAAGTAATACATATACACAAAAGACATTATTAATTTTGTGCATTTACAAAACACATATAATTTAAAAGTGATGTCATTGTTCCACAAATATATCTAGGTTTCAAAATGATTTATTAAATTCTGTTTAAAATTTTGCACAGAAGTACGGTATATAATCACATTTTATATTCCTCTGAGCAGGATCTAGTTTTCTAAATCATACTCCATTGTCATGAGCATGTTCATCTTCCATACAGAACACACTGACTGAAAAATAAGATCAAGTCTGCACATTTTGGGATATAAATTTTTGAGATTACTGCAGTTGGTACTATATATCTCTCTCATACTAGAGCCTCTAAATCTTGCTGTTTTTACCACTTTTGTGCTTGCAAGATTTATGCCACTCTATACTTTGTTTATATTCAGGAGCTAAGTATTATTTGGCCTGTTATTATGACTTATCCTGTAATTTATTTTAAAAATAAGGTTTTAAACATAATTATAGTATAACCTCTTTATATTTTGCTACATAATACAGAAAGAAAAATCAAAATCAAAATTATACACACATATTCTTCAAACATGTAAAGTTAGTTGGCATATTGTAATAGATCCATCATAGTTAACTTTGACTCAAAATTTGGAAATAGAAATTGATTCTAATTCTTACAAGATCACTCACAGATTTTATACTTATAAGTATATTTATAATTCTTTCAAATTACTTAATCATTCAGTGTGTTAGTTTCCTTCCAATTTCTAATTATCTTGACAGAAGTAGACTTTCTTCTATAAAGAGTGATTAAAATCAAAGGTATGGGAAGAAAATTAGTGCAGTTGAAGATTTTTAATATTATTTTTAATTATTGTATTCCTAAAACACTCTATATTCTGATTTTCACAAAAAATGTTTAATATGAAAAGACACAAATGTTAGAGGTTTTAATGTCCATTTTTTTTTTTAAATCAAACCTTACAGGACAAAATATAATATACTATAACATTACAGGAGTTCTCTCTGCTAGAGTGTATATACTAACTCACAGTTTGACATTGTAACTTCCTTTTTCCAGTTTCTTCATTAGTAAACCAAAGCTATTGATTTATAGGATTTCTGGCATTTCTTCTAGCTTGCACCTTAATATTGAATATGCGGAATTGGGGATATCACAAATTAGATTCAAGCTTAAAACTCAAATTTAGATCATCTTTAAAAATGAGGGACCTAAAAATGGGAGAAGCTGTAAAAAAGTTAAGATAATATCTGAGGAAAAAAACTGCATAGCATTTGGGAAAGAACTAAGAAGTGTAGATGCAGAATATTTGAGGGTCCAAATGCGAATAGGGACTAGTGTAAGAGGAATGAGAATGTGTATAATACCATGTGCAGAATCTGCAGAGGAGCTCCAAATATTAAAGTGAGTATTCTTCAAGAGTGCAGAAAAATGAATCACGGGAAAGAAAAAGCCATATGTATTAAACTTCTATCTGAATTTATGATATTCAAATTTAATGTCTGCACTAAGGGTAATCTCTTTTTGTTAATATTTTATTCCTTCCAGAAAGCAATAGGTTTAATCTGATATAAGATGGAAAATTATTAGCCTAATTAATTATTATTTATGAGCTCACATTTTTATTTATAGAATCTCAGGATAGGCAATAGTTTATATTTTAATTATGAAATATTCAAATGTAGATTTATGAATATTTATATTTTATATAAGTCTATATTTTATATTTTATAAAATTCTAACCAGAATAATAATATAAAAACTATGACATTAGCCATCATGATATTTCATAATCCTAGTTGGGGATATTGGGAAATTTCCCTAAACATTAGTATTCATACCCCTTTTTCAGTTCAATGAAATCATAATTTGAAAAAACCTTTGAAGACCTATAGCACAACATTTTCAGCAAGCTATTTAACATGTATTAATTTATAATCTATGTTTCAAAGACCTCACAGTGAACTCTGACCATCTATAGGGTAATCTCTTGAAACAAAAAAATAATGTTATTGGGAATAATAGAAGATGGGGAAGAGTATGTTTAATGAATCACCTCAACTATATATAGTGAAACAGTACTCATTAAAAAAAAAAAAAAAAAAACCACTGAACTTACATTAGAAATTGTTTTTCTCAAAATCCATACCATGGATACCATGGATTTTGAGGAAAAAAAAAAAAAAAAAAAAAGATATAAAAAACCAAAACAAGTATTTTTAAAAAAAAAAAAAAAAAAGAGGATGAATAAAATCCAAGAGTTCTCTGTGCTTCCATTTTTCATAAGAGAAGAAAAGCCTGACAAAATGATTTATTATCTTTGATAACAGAAGAATAAACTCCATAAATGCCTATGATTCTTCATTCTGTGTACATAGTGGTTTTTTTTTTTTTTTTTCATAGTGTTTTTGTTCTTGATCACTATCATCACTTCATCTCCTTAAGACTGAATAAGGGGTAGGGAAGGTAAACATCAGAGCACACATATGCTCCCAAGTATCTCCAGAGAGAATCTAGGGGATCTGGTAAAACATGGTCTACTGTTTTACCAAGAAAACAACCTAGAAGTCTTATGGAAGCCTGGAATAAATAAATATGAACCCTTCATTATGTGATACATTTTTTGTAAATGCCAGACAGTTCTCAATCTCAATTAAGTCATGGACTGTTTCCATAAAGTTTTAAGAAGGCAGTAAGTGGTTCTTGGCAATTTATCATTCTCTGATTATGTTTTTCAATGCCAGTTACCTGAGAACCTGTTTCTTTGAAATTGCTATTCCCACGAATGGCTCATTAGCCTTTAAAAAATATGTCAACCAACAATTCATCTTACTAATGGACACTGGATTTAAAAAATATAAATTAGAAAAAAATAAATGGCCAAACAATGGCCCCAGGAAAAGCAAGTATTAATACTTTTAGACACATATGGAAAGGTCTCAAAATCTTTCAAGATATTTATATTCTGAACAACCTAGGAAGTAAAAAAAATGCTACAGTGTACAAAATATGTAGAGTTTTAGTAAGTTCAAAAAATATTATTCAACACTTACTATTTGTGGAATACCATATTAACTTTTATAACTAATGTATTGTACATTCTATAGAAGGTGAAGACCCATGAGCTATGTGTCTATCTAATCCATTTTCTGTCCTAATAGATTGAGTTTGGATCACCCAGTTTCTCTTTTGTTGTTGTTGTTGTTGTTGTTGTTGTTGTTATGTTATGTTAATCACCATACATTACATCATTAGTTTTTGATGTAGTGTTCCATGATTCATTGTTTGCATACAACACCCAGTGCTCCATTTAGTACTTGCCCTCTTTAATACCCATCACCAGGCTAACCCATCCCCCTACCCCTCTCCCCTCTAGAACCCTCAGTTTGTTTCACAGAGTCCATAGTCTCTCATGGTTCGTCTCCCCCTCTGATTCCCCCCCCCTTCCTTTTTCCCTTCTGGCTATCTTTTTTTTTTTTTTTTTTTTTTTAACATATAATGTATTATTTGTTTCAGAGGTACGGGTCTGTGATTCAACAGTCTTACACAATTCACAGCACTCACCATAGCCCATACCCTCCCCAATGTCTATCACTCAGCCACTTCATCCCTCCCATCCCCCACCACTCCAACAACCCTCAGTTTGTTTCCTGAGATTAAGAATTCCTCTTGCATTACTCTTCTAACTGGGTTTTGCTGGTGAGAGAATGACAGAGAGACTGAGGTTTATCTTCTACATATTTCCACTCCAAGGCTACACATCTGCTATTTACTGCATCCTTTCACCAATATCATTTTCTTCCTGTTGTTCACCTCAATGCTTTCATCTTTTTCTGGGCTTTCCTAATACCATTTAATCTCAGGTCTAGGAAGCCTTCCTTCCATTGTCCATTATAGGGAGTCTCTTCATCCTTTGTCTCCTTCCTCCTGCTCATACCTCTGTAAAATGTCTATTTATTAAATTCTCCTCATGATCCAAGGTTATTTTGCCTTCTGCCTCTTACCAAGGCCATAATAAATACAACACCTTAAAAATATTTGTAAGGAGTATAATTGGACAAATTACACTTAATATGAAGAGTTTGCTGAGGAGAGAGCAATATTTTTATGAGGTGGAAGACGGAGTGGTATTCATTAAGTGACGTATCAACTGGGCCTTCAGACCTGCATTGGATTTCAATAGCAATTTAAAATTACATTAATTTTTTTAGGACCCTAATATGTAATTTTTTATTTCACTATTTCTTGAATAGATCATTAGAATTTTTCAATAAGCTTAAATTGAATTAAGTGATGTAGGAAAAATTCATGCATCATTACACACAACAACAAAAAGACAATTGTCAGTACCCACAGCAACTCTAGTTGTGTTTTTCCTCAGCCACAGGTCCCTTGTACTCCCCCTTGATGTCACTTCTACCCCAACTTTTGTAATATTTTTTTCTTACAATTGTTTATAATTTTATTACCTGTTTCCATAGAGGTAGATGGTTTGGTTTTGTTTGCTATTGTACTTTATATTTTTTACATTCTTTGTGGATGTATATTATCCCATTGTGTGAACAGTCTTCAGTTATCAATTTTAATCTTGATAGCCATTTTTCCTGAAAATTTTGTCATTATCACCAGTTCTATTATGGATATTATTATACATGCATTCAGGCAGATGTATACCTAGGAGTAAAATTGCTCACTTGAAGAGCTTGCACATCTTTAGTATTGACTGTTTAATAAAGTGGTTGTATTGATTCATATGAATCATATTCCACATCACCAGTATCTGGTATTGTCAGACATTTTAATGTTTACCAAACTGATAAAATATGGTGATACTTACTCAATACAGTTCTGTTTTTATAATTACTCCATGTGTTCTTCAAAAAAACTGCATTGAATACTTATTGGCTGCACTGTGAGATATATGTTTTCATCATTTGGAATGACTCAAATGTGATTCAAATATAAACTGAATAAATGAGGAAAACTCTTTTGCTTAAAAAGATATCAAAAGATTCATAAATGTAAAATGCAAAGAAAAAGGTAATAAAGAGGGATAAAATAAATAAATGCCCATTTTTACTAATAGTGAAATATTGAAGCATTTACCTAAATTTAAATATACATATATTTTTCCATTGAATTCACTTTATTTTTTTAAAGATTTATTTATTTTAGAGACAGAGAGAGAGCAGGGGGGAGGGGCAGAGGAAAAGGGAGAGAGAGAATCTTAAGCAGACTCCCCGTTGAGTGCAGAACCTCATGTGTGGTTCCATCTCAGGACCCTGAGATCATGACCTGAGCTGAAAACAAGAGTCTGATGCTTAACTCACTGAGCCACCCAGGAGCCCCTAGAATTCACTTTATTGCACACAGTAATTGTATATTTTAAATGTATTATCCAAATACTTAAATTTAATATTTAATGGTACAAGCAACAGAGTCTTATACTATTTATCAATGTTTAATTCATTTTAATGCAAATTTCCTACCACCTATAATTTCATTGATAATGAACACACATTGTTATAACAAGAACGGATCACAAGGTTATAGTTTTTTTTCACTCAATCCTCAAATAGCCACTAATTGGGTATCATGTATGTTCCTGATCTTATGCTAGACCTGGGCCTACACTCTAACCAGTATAAACAAAGCACCTTGATTCTACCTGAAGGTTTAGTTAGATGATAAGAATGAGAAAAATGAGTTAAATGTGTACAGGTTAGTGATAATTGTTGCACAGCGAAATCATGTTGCAATGACACTAAAATGTCGATTGGTTGATGAGGAGGTCACTATAAAGAAGAAATGTCTTATAGCAGTGTTTCTCACAAATGGAGCACTAAGTCTAAAGGCCCTGTGGCAGGGAAAGCAAGATGGTGATATAGGGCAGAGTAATCAAGGCAGAAGTTGGTAAGAGACAGGCTGGTGAAGTAGCCAGGAGCCAGATTAGATCTTTGGCTTTTATAAAAGTGTGACAGAAATACCTGGTAGAAAGGAGACTACCATGATCTGAACTATACTGTAAAAGATGACTCTGGTTGTTTTCTGGAGAAGAGATTGAAGGAAGGATAATGGCAGCAGACAGATGCATTAGGAAGGTATTTTAGTAGTTTACATATGAGATGACAGATTTGCAATCTGTTTAAAGGTGAAATGGAATAGATTTTCTAATTGATTGGAATGGTGCATATAAAAGAGCTGATGAAGACTCCATGTTTGGAGGCTCAGAAAATGGGTTAATGATGGCATAAATTCCAAAGTGGAAAATCACTGGAATGGAAGGAGAATTGAGAAAATACAGATCAAGAATTCTAATTTATTTTTTTTTAATTTTTTTATTGTTATGTTAATCCCCATACATTACATCATTAGTTTTAGATATAGTGTTCCATGATTCATTGTTTGTGCATAACACCCAGTGCTCCATGCAGAACGTGCCCTCCTCAATACCCATCACCAGGCCAACCCATCCTCCCAACCCCCTCCCCTCTAGAACCCTCAGTTTGTTTTTCAGAGTCCATCGTCTCTCATGGTTCTTCTCCCCCTCCGATTTCCCCCCCTTCATTCTTCCCCTCCTGCTACATTCTTCTTCTTCTTTTTTTCTTTCTTAACATATATTGCATTATTTGTTTCAGAGGTACAGATCTGAGATTCAACAGTCCTGCACAATTCACAGCGCTTGCCAGAACACATACCCTCCCCAGTGTCCATCACCCAGTCACCCCATCCCTCCCA
>NW_022589720.1:22841330-22874657 GCF_004348235.1 Phoca vitulina
TGGCTCTTTCCACAGTTTGGCTATTGTGGACATTGCTGCTATAAACATCGGGGTGCACGTAGCCTTTCGGGTCCCTACTTTTGCATCTTTGGGGTAAATACCCAGTAGTGCAATTGCTGGATCATATGGTAGCTCTATTTTCAACTTTTTGAGGAACCTCCATACTGTTTTCCAGAGTGGCTGCACCAGCTTGCATTCCCACCAACAGTGGAGGAGGGTTCCCCTTTCTCCGCATCCCCGCCAACATCTGTCATTTCCTGACTTGTTAATTTTAGCCATTCTGACTGGTGTGAGGTGGTATCTCATTGAGGTTTTGATTTGGATTTCCCTGATGCCGAGCGATATTGAACACTTTTTCATGTGTCTGTTGGCCGTTTGGATGTCTTCTTTGGAAAAATGTCTGTTCATGTCTTCTGCCCATTTCTTGATTGGATTCTTTGTTCTTTTGGTGTTGAGTTTGATGAGTTCTTTATAGATTTTGGATACTAGCCCTTTATCTGATATGTCATTTGCAAATATCTTCTCCCATTCTGTCAGTTGTCTTTTGGTTTTGTTGACTGTTTCCTTTGCTTTGCAAAAGCTTTTTATCTTGATGAAGTCCCAATAGTTCATTTTTGCCCTTGCTTCCCTTGCCTTTGGCGATGTTTCTAGGAAGAAGTTGCTGCGGCTGAGGTCGAAGAGGTTGCTGCCTGTGTTCTCCTTTAGGATTTTGATGGACTCCTGTCTCACATTGAGGTCTTTCAACCATTTGGAGTCTATTTTTGTGTGTGGTGTAAGGAAATGGTCCAGTTTCATTCTTCTGCATGTGGCTGTCCAATTATCCCAACACCATTTGTTGAAGAGACTGTCTTTTTTCCATTGGACATTCTTTCCTGCTTTGTCAAAGATTAGTTGCCCATAGAGTTGAGGGTCCATTTCTGGGCTCTCTATTCTGTTCCATTGATCTATGTGTCTGTTTTTGTGCCAGTACCATACTGTCTTGATGATGACAGCTTTGTAGTAGAGCTGGAAGTCTGGAATTGTGATGCCGCCAGCTTTGCTTTTCTTTTTCAACATTCCTCTGGCTATGCGGGGTCTTTTCTGGTTCCATACAAATTTTAGGATTATTTGTTCCATTTCTTTGAAGAAAGTGGATGGTATTTTGATGGGGATTGCATTGAATGTGTAGATTGCTCTAGGTAGGATTGACATCTTCACAATATTTGTTCTTCCAATCCATGAGCATGGAACGTTTTTCCATTTCTTTGTGTCTTCCTCAATTTCTTTCATGAGTATTTTATAGTTTTCTGAGTACAGATCCTTTGCCTCTTTGGTTAGATTTATTCCTAGGTATCTTATGGTTTTGGGTGCAATTGTAAATGGGATCGACTCCTTAATTTCTCTTTCTTCTGACTTGTTGTTGGTGTATAGGAATGCCACTGACTTCTGTGCATTGATTTTATATCCTGCCACTTGACTGAATTCCTGTATGAGTTCTAGCAGTTTTGGGGTGGAGTCTTTGGGATTTTCCACATAAAGTATCATATCATCTGCAAAGAGTGAGAGTTTGACTTCTTCTTTGCCAATTTGGATGCCTTTGATTTCTTTTTGTTGTCTGATTGCTGTGGCTAGGACTTCCAATACTATGTTGAATAGCAGTGGTGATAGTGGACATCCCTGCCGCGTTCCTGACCTTAGGGGGAAAGCTCTCAGTTTTTCCCCATTGAGAATGATATTCGCTGTAGGTTTTTCATAGATGGCTTTTATGATATTGAGGTATGTACCCTCTATCCCTATACTCTGAAGAGTTTTGATCAAGAAAGGATGCTGTACTTTGTCAAATGCTTTTTCTGCATCTATTGAGAGGATCATGTGATTCTTGTTTTTTCTTTTGTTAATGTATTGTATCACGTTGATTGATTTGCGGATGTTGAACCAACCTTGCAGCCCAGGGATAAATCCGACTTGGTCGTGGTGAATAATCCTTTTAATGTACTGTTGGATCCTATTGGCTAGTATTTTGGTGAGAATTTTTGCATCCATGTTCATCAGGGATATTGGTCTGTAATTCTCCTTTTTGATGGGGTCTTTGTCTGGTTTTGGGATCAAGGTAATGCTGGCCTCATAAAATGAGTTTGGAAGTTTTCCTTCCATTTCTATTTTTTGGAACAGTTTCAGAAGGATAGGTATTAATTCTTCTTGAAATGTTTGGTAGAATTCCCCTGGGAAGCCATCTGGCCCTGGGCTTTTGTGTTTTGGGAGATTTTTGATGACTGCTTCTATTTCCTTAGTGGTTATAGGTCTGTTCAGGTGTTCTATTTCTTCCTGGTTCAGTTTTGGTAGTTGATACATCTCTAGGAATGCATCCATTACTTCCAGGTTATCTAATTTGTTGGCATAGAGTTGCTCATAATATGTTCTTATAATTGTTTGTATTTCTTTGGTGTTGGTTGTGATTTCTCCTCTTTCATTCATGATTTTGTTGATTTGGGTCATTTCTCTTTTCTTTTTGATAAGTCTGGCCAGGGGCTTATCAATCTTGTTAATTCTTTCAAAGAACCAGCTCCTAGTTTCGTTGATCTGTTCTACTGTTCTTTTGGTTTCTATTTCATTGATTTCTGCTCTGATCTTTATTATTTCTCTTCTCCTGCTGGGTTTAGGCTTTATTTGCTGTTCTTTCTCCAGCTCCTTTAGGTGTAGGGTTAGGTTGTGTACTTGAGACCTTTCTTGTTTCTTGAGAAAAGCTTGTATTGCTATATACTTTCCTCTTAGGACTGCCTTTGCTGTATCCCAAAGATTTTGAATAGTTGTGTTTTCATTTTCATTGGTTTCCATGAATTTTTTAAATTCTTCTTTAATTTCCTGGTTGACCCATTCATTCTTCAGTAGGATGCTCTTTAGCCTCCATGTATTTGAGTTCTTTCTGACTTTCCTCTTGTGATTGAGTTCTAGTTTCAAAGCATTGTGGTCTGAAAATAGGCAGGGGATGATCCCAATCTTCTGGTACCAGTTGAGACCTGATTTATGACCTAGGATGTGATCTATTCTGGAGAATGTTCCATGGGCACTAGAGAAGAATGTGTATTCCGTTGCTTTGGGATGGAATGTTCTGAATATGTCTGTGAAGTCCATTTGGTCCAGTGTGTCATTTAAAGTCTTTATTTCCTTGTTGATCTTTTGCTTAGACGATCTGTCCATTTCAGTGAGGGGGGTGTTAAAGTCCCCCACTATTATTGTATTGTTGTCGATGTGTTTCTTTGCTTTTGTTATTAATTGCCTTATATAATTCGCTGCTCCCATGTTAGGGGCATAGATATTTACAATTGTTAGATCTTCTTGTTGGATAGACCCTTTAAGTATGATATAGTGTCCTTCCTCATCTCTTATTACAGTCTTTGGTTTAAAATCTAATTTGTCTGATATAAGGATTGCCACCCCAGCTTTCTTTTGGTGTCCATTAGCATGGTAAATGGTTTTCCACCCCCTCACTTTCAATCTGGGGGTGTCTTTGGGTCTAAAGTGAGTCTCTTGCAGACAGCATATCGATGGGTCTTGTTTTTTAATCCAATCTGATAGCCTGTGTCTTTTGATTGGGGCATTTAGCCCATTTACATTCAGGGTAACTATTGAAAGATAGGAGTTCAGTGCCATTGTATTGCCTGTAAAGTGACTGTTACTGTATATTGTTTGTGTTCCTTTCTGGTCTATGTTGCTTTTAGGCTCTCTCTTTGCTTAGAGGACCCCTTTCAATATTTGTTGTAGGGCTGGTTTCGTGTTTGCAAATTCCTTTAGTTTTTGTTTGTCCTGGAAGCTTTTTATCTCTCCTTCAATTTTCAATGACAGCCTAGCTGGATATAGTATTCTTGGCTGCATATTTTTCTCATTTAGTGCTCTGAATATGTCCTGCCAGTCCTTTCTGGCCTGCCAGGTCTCTGTGGATAAGTCTGTTGCCAATCTAATGTTTCTACCATTGTAGGTTACATATCTCTTCTCCCGAGCTGCTTTCAGGATTTTCTCTTTGTCTCTGAGACTCGTAAGTTTTACTATTAGATGTCGGGGTGTTGACCTATTTTTATTGATTTTGAGAGGGGTTCTCTGTGCTTCCTGGATTTTGATGCCTGTTTCCTTCCCCAAATTAGGGAAGTTCTCTGCTATAATTTGCTCCATTATACCTTCTGCCCCTCTCTCTCTTTCTTCTTCTTCTGGGATCCCAATTATTCTAATGTTGTTTTGTCTTATGGTATCGTTTATCTCTCGAATTCTGCCCTCGTGATCCAGTAGTTGTTTATCTCTCTTTTTCTCAGCTTCTTTATTTTCCATCATTTGGTCTTCTATCTCACTGATTCTTTCTTCTGCCTCATTTATCCTAGCAGTTAGCGCCCCCATATTTGATTGCACCTCATTAATAGCCTTTTTGATTTCTACTTGGTTCGATTTTAGTTCTTTTACTTCTCCAGAAAGGGTTTCTCTAATAACTTCCATGTTTTTTTCAAGCCCAGCTAGTATCTTTAAAGTGATGATTCTGAACTCTAGATCTGACATCGTACTAATGTCCGTATTGAGTAGGTCCCTGGCAGTCGGTACTACCTCTTGTTCTTTTTGTTGAGGTGATTTTTTCCGTCTTGTCATTTTGTGCAGAGGAGAATAGATTAATGAGAGAACAAAATGCTAGCAGGGTAACAACGTCCCCAGAAAATATACTCTAAACAAATCAGAAAAGACCTGAAGCAGTGGGAAAAGAAAGGGAAAGAGAGAAAAAAGAAAAGGAAAGAAAAAAAGAAAAAAGAAAAAAATAAAGATAAAAACAAACAAAAGCAGAACAAAACAAAACAAAACAAAAACAGAATGTGATCAAATATGATCAGGCTGGATTATAGATCAGTGCCACACACTAGATTTTGGGTGTATTTTGGTCTGTTAAAAGAAAGTCCCTCCCAAAATTTTAAAGAAAGAAAAACTTATATATGTACAAAAATAAGGGTTGATATGATGAAGGGATGGAATATGACTGTAAAGATGGAAATTATAAAAAATTTTAAAAAAGGATTTGATAAGTTGTTTGAAAAAAGAAAGAAGAGGATTAAAAAAAAAAAAAAGAAAGAAAAAAGGGAGAGAATGTGATCAGGCAGGGGAGTAGAAAAAAACCATACACTAGAGATTTAGAGTATATTTTGATCTGTTAGAAGAAACTATCTCAAGATTTTAAAGAGAGAACAACTTATATATATATGCCAAAAATATGGGTAACTACTATGAAGGGATAGAATATGACTTTAAAAATGAAAAATAAAAATGTTTTTTTTTAAAAAAGGGATTGATAAAATGTTGGTTGAAAAAGGGAAAAAGAAAAATTCAAAAAAAAAAGACAAAAGGAAAAAAGAAAAAAAGACAGTTAAAAAAAATAATTAACTTTGAAAGACTAAAGAATCATGGTAAAAAAGCCATGAATTCTATGTGCAGTGTTCCCCTAGCGCTGGAGTTCTGCCGTTCTCATTGATCGGTAAACTTGGTCTTGGCTGGCTGTTCTCGCTGATCTTCTGGGGGAGGGGCCTGTTGCCGTGGTTCCCAAATGTCTTTGCCGGAGGCAAAATTGCCCCGCCCTTGCCGGTCCGGGCTGAGTAATCTGCTCGGGTTTGCTCTCCGGAGCTTTTGTTCCCTGCAAGCTTTCCGTACAGCTTTGGAGGCGGAGAGTGAAAATGGCGGCCTCCCAGTCTCCAACCCGGAGGAGCCGAGAACTCGGGGTCCCGCTCCTCAGCGAGCCCCCAGAGAAAAGCAGTCAGTCACTCCCGTCTCCCCGGTCTCTGGCCACACTCCGCGCTCACCCGGCCTGTGACCGCGCCTTTCTATCTGGCACCCGACCCCGGGTGGAGTCTCCAAACCCAGCAGATCCCCGCGGTGCACTCCCTCACCTCTCCTCCCGGGGGAAGAAGGTGAGTCTCCCCGGATCTGCCGCTTGTTGGGTCCCTGCTGGAGGAGCTGTGGCCCGACTGTGCCACGGATCACAGTTTATAGCAACCCCGAGCTGAGAGCCTGCGCCTGGGCTCCGTCTCTGCAGCCGGCTTCCCTGCTCCGATACCTGGGAGCTCTGCCGCACTCAGGCACCCCCGGTCTTTCTGTGACCCCGAGGGTCCTGAGACCACACTGTCCCGCGAGGGTTCCACCCCCCACTTCGCCACCAGAGTGACGTCCCTCAGCGGAGCGGACTTCTAAAAGTTCCGATTTTGTGCTCCGTGGCTCTATCACTTGCCAGAAGCGGCCGTCGGAGGCCCCTCCCCCGCCGTCTATCCTCCCGAATATCGCCTCGGATTCACTTCTCCGCACGTCCTACCTTCCAGAAAGTGGTCGCTTTTCTGTTCAGAGAGTTGTTGCTCTTCTTTTCTTTGATCTCCTGTTGAGTTTGTAGGTGTTCAGAATGGTTTGATCCCTATCCAGCTGAATTCCTGAGAGGAGACGAAATCCAGGTCTCCTACTCCTCCGCCATCTTGCTCCTACCTCAAGAATTCTAATTTACTTGTTAAGTTCAAGATGCCTATTTGACATTCAAGGCAGTTGCAAATGAGCTGATGTTCAGAGAAGAGATATCCACTAGACATATAAATGTGAGGGTCATGTGCCCACACCTCAGCTGTAAGGGAGGATTTTATATACTGCTGGTTAGAATGTAAATCAGTACAATTAATTTAGAGAAAAAAATACACATATGCCATTTCATCCTCAGATCACCCCTACCATTCCACCCAGAGCACAGACTGTGTGAGTGATTTGTTTGGGAATGTGATTGTGGAGAAGGAATGAGAAACAGGATGAATGTACCAGGGAAAGACAGAGTCAAATCTAGAGCATACTATCAAGTTAGGTAACTGGATACTCCAGGATCATTCAGTGAAATGAAACAAAGAGGGAAATATTTATCCATTGGCTCTAGGGGTTCCATTATTCAAGCATTGCCCCATGGGTGTTAACTCAACTATATGTCTGAATGATGCATATGTAAGTACCAAACAAAAATTTTCCGGAAATCCCTTCAGCATTGTTTGAGAAGTTCTAATGCAGAAACTGAAGTCTTCCCAGGTCCTGGGACAGATACTATCGGTTGCATTTTTACGAAGCTGAACAAAGTCTACATGAAAGTGGTAAATAAGGAAGACCAGGATTGGAACAAGAGGTTGAAGCTGAGAGGATCTGCCGTAGTATAAGAGACATCCACTACATCCAGTGATGTTGAAATTATAGTCCTTAGGATATACCTGCAATGGAATGAATGTTTATGCCCTCTCAAAATTCGTATGTTGAAATTTTAATTCCGAAGATGATGGTGTTAGGAGATAGGGCTTTGGGAGGGATGAGATTAGGAATGGGACCAGTACCCTTATAAAAGAGACTCCAGAGAGATCTTTCTGTGCCCAGCCACATGTGTATATAAGAAATTGACAGTTTGTAACCTGGAAGAGGACACTTAACCATATTGGCACCCTGATCTCAGACTTCTAGCCTCTAGAACTGTGAGCAATAAAATTCTGTTGTTTATTTATAAGCCTCTCAGTCTATGGTACTTTTTTATAGCTGCCCAAAATGATCATGGTAATAAAGAAGTTCTGAAGCGTATATGTATGTATATATATGTGTGTGTATGTACATATACACATGCACTCATAGCAGTTATTTTTTGCAATAGGAAAAAAAAACAAAGCTAAATGACAATACAATGACAAAAACAATGAATAACTGTATTATGATATTTTCATGTAAATGCAATATTAAACAGAATTTAAAATAATGGATAAGGTTTGTGTCAGCATGGATGAATCTCATTAGTGTAACATGGAACAAAACAAAGCAAGATGTAGATGGACATATACATTTTTAACTTTTAAAAACATAATTATTGTTCATTTGTGTGTATGGATACTCAAACATATGGTAAATTTATAAATAATTGCAGCAATATGTTACTTACCAAATTTAGAGTCATTGTTTCCTTTATGTGTAGAGAAGGGAATTTGATAAAAGTTCCCATGGGGTCTTCAAGCGAATTAATACAGTTTTATTTTTAGCTGAGTGGTTAATACATGAGGGTTTGTTGTTGTTGTTGCTGTTGTTGTTTTTTTTATGACATTTCTATGAATAGAAAATAACAAAATAAATAACTAACCTTGGGCCTAGAACCTATGTTTCTCTGATATCAGAATACAGTAGGAATAAAGGCTGTTAGATATTAAGCTTTCGCACAGATGTTTGGGACATTCCTCTGAAGTCTTTCAGTGATTCCTAGACTGTTTTGTCTTGGTGCTTTAAAAGTAAATAAGCCTTTTAATCTGTTTATTGTTTGTTCATTCCTTTGCTTCTTTGTTTAGAAAGGGGAGACTTTTTAGACAAAATAGAAATGATGAAGTACAAATGTATGGCAGAAATCAAGAAAAGTGTTTTGCTCTCTTAGATAAGTATACCCTGTAGTTTAGTTTCAAGAAAATCATCTCCTGGAAGTGGAACCACATATATAAGTTGTTGGATCTCTCCTTATAAACAGTATAAAGAAAATAATCCCTAATTGGAAGATCCTAAGTAGTTCATTATGCATTATGATGTGAGGTTATCTAAAAACACACTGAGACAGTACATGTGAATAAGTCATTTATTCACAGGTTTATTGAGAATATCCTCTGTAGCAAGGCATTAGTGGAACATCCTAGAATGAGACATATTTTTTTATGTTTTGTTTTAACCAAATTTTCTGGCTTCAGATCATAATACATTGGAAAGGTAATGGCAGAAGTGAAAACACGTGGTAAGAACTCATTTCAGAGGCTCAAGCATGGAGAACAATTTTGTGATAAATTTAAATCCTTTGGTTAAAAAACATTAGTTACTAAATGCTATTGGTTCTCAGAAGGAAGATGAAGGGGAAGGAGGAGCTCTATACCACACATCGATTTTACTCCCTGGGTTACAGAGTATTGTAAGAACATGATCCAGACTTCATTTATTCCTAGAATATTTTGCAATCTGAATTCCTATCCCATCATCACTATTTCTAGCAAAAAATCTATAATATTTAAACATTTACTAGAAATCATTTATTCACTGTCCAACCATATGCTAACTATATTTATACATTACCTCAATATTACTTTTGGTGGTACTCTAAGGCAGACAACACTTCCTACAAATTGGTTATGTGAAAACTAAGAAATGGAGAGTGCAATTTGTTTAGGGTGGCATAATTGTAAATGGTGAAGATGGGATGCATATCCTAGTATAGGACTCTAAAGTTCATGACTTTTTTAGCTAGTATACTATATCTCTAAACTGTGAATGTACCCATTCCAAATTCATTCCTTAAACAACTGCTTATTACCAGGTAATGCTCTAGGCCTTTGGAATACAACACTGAAAGAGTCTATGGAAACCTCAATCCTGTAACTAATATTCTAGTGAGGATACAATATAATAAGTAAGAATGTAAAATATACAGTGTATTAGATGGTAGGAAGTGCTATGGTAAAAAATTAAGCATTGCAACTGTCTATGGAGCACAGACAGTTTGAACATTTTAATAAAATGGCCATGGAAAGCCTCACAGGAAAGATAGCATCTGACCAAAGACATGCAGAACATATGGAACAAATCATATCTACTGTCATGTTTAATAATAACAAAGAAACAATTGCACCTGAAACTGAAATGAGGAAATGACCCAGGAGAAGGAGAAAAGTTCATACAGAAATCAGAGAGTATATGACAGGACCTATAAAACATCTGTATAAGTTCTGGCTCTTGCAATGAGTGAAATGAAAATCATCAAAATATTTTATGCAGAAGAGGGTCATAATCTGATTTACGTTTTAAAGTAATTATACAAGTTGCTGTTTTGAGAATATACTGAAGGATACCTGGTGCAGTATCAAAGACATCTGTTTGCAGGCTACTATAATAAGCCAAATGATTGGGGTGCCTGAGTGGCTCAATCTTTTAAGTGTCCAACTCTTGATTTCAGCTCAGGTCATGATCTCAGGGTCGTGAGATCAAGCCCCGTAAGAGGCTCCACACTGAGTGTGCAGACTGCTTAGGATTCTTTCTCTCCCTCTCCCTCTGCCCCTCCCCCTCTCTCTAAAAAAATAAAAAATAAAACGAAATAAAATATAATAAGCCAGATGATTGTGGAAGTAGCAAAAAGTGGCCAGAATGTCATCGTATTTTCAAGATACTATCAATGGGATGGGATGAAGGATAGGTTCTGAGATGTGAGAACAAAGGGATTCCATGGTTTTTGGATAGAGCAATTCCATTCATACCATATTTGAAATTAATTCATAATTTAAAATCATACAGGAATGTCAATGAAAATGTTCCCAAAGGAAAAAAAAAATAACCCTTATTCTATAACTGGAGCTCTCTTCCATTGGTTTAAGACGGTACCATGGATAAACAAGAAACAGGTGGGTTTGGGTGACAGTTATCCACAATCCAATGTCACTGACAGATTAATTGACTTAAATGTGATAGGGCAGTGGAGTAGAAAGAGAAAGGAATTCTGGAGGCCAAGATTCTGGATTTATTTCCTCCACGAAAAAGGAGCTACTATTTATACAGTGAAAAAAAAAAAAATGTGCCAAATGCTTTTACTTGCGTTCTCTCATTTCCCTACCTAATCTTACAGTTCACATTGTTTTCATGTGTATATATGAGAAAAATCATGACACAGAGTTTAACATTTTTCATAAAACAGCAATATATGCACAGTAGAAACCTTAAACAAGTCATTTAAACTTACTGGATTTAAGTTTTCTGATTTTTTTTAAATTGAGAGTACATGCCTAGACCAAGTTAAAGTTGAAATATTTCAGTATGTATATGGTTCCAAAATCTGAATTGATCCAAACACCTTCATTCTTTCATTGGGCATAAAAAGTTTAACAGATATCTGGTAGAATGTGAAAATGAAGTACCAATTTTCTCTAAAAGTGAAAGGGACTACTCTCAGAGTATTTTTAATGGGTATACAGAGGAAAAGTACTTTGGCTCGTTTCGTTTTGTAAAATCTCTCTCTTGTACATAATTCAAGTTCTTTTTTTGCCCATAGGAATAGTGAGGCAGGTATGCATTAATTCATGTCATAGTACAAGAATAGGTAGTAATAAAACACTGGCATTTTCCAAATTGCCAGTATAAAGAATTGTCAGAAGAACATGAGTATTATCTTCAAATTCTCCAAGGGGTTAACCTTTATGTTATCTGTTAAATATGAATTATGTATTAGCTTCTCATATTTCCATATATAAAACTTTGTGCCTTGGTCCTCTTCCTTAGGATGACCTTGATGTAATCAGAGATAATAGTGTTCTTTACCAAAGACATTAATCAATAACTTTATAATATGAAGCACTATGAATATTTAATAACTTCAGCTTGAATAATTTAAATTTTGTATCACTAAAAAATAAAGTCAATTGAGTGACTGAGATTTCTATATCACCCCTATTTCTAGTCTATTTACTACTCCTTATTTGAGAAGGCATGGAAATATATATGTTGGTGATATAATACATCTTTTGCTCATTTTCCATGTATATGTAATTTTCATTTGTCTTTACTTCTATTGCTGAATATGAGCAGTCTTTTTGGTGAGTCCATATTTCAAACAAGAGTTCATGTAGAAAGAGTAGCCTTAATTCATTGAAAGATACTCAGTAGAAAATATATCTTAAAATTTTAGTAGGTGAGAGCATCAAAGAACTATTTCAAAATAAAAACACAGAATCATAAATGCCTAATAAAATTGCATTGAAGTCTTAAAAAGGAAAATAAGCTGTAATAATTGCAGATAAGATTGAAATCCAGTGTACAACTCAACTAAGAAAAAGCTTTGTGGAATTTCATTAAAACAGAATTTCAAAAAGAGATATGTAGAAAACTGTTTAATAAATGGAAATGTATGCATATATGCATATATATGCATATATTCATTCTAAGTTATATGCAGTCATTGTATTCTGAATTTTTTTCTTAAAAAAGCTTCAGGATTAGTCAATTCTGATTTTTCCTTTTACAAAAGCAAATTACTATTGCACATGGTAGAAAAAAGATTGTCTGCTATAGCGTGGATTTATATATAACCACATGATAATCCTGCTCCCTCAATAATCCATTCCAAGTTTTTCAGTAAAACCTTAATTAACTCAGGAATCTGTATATGTTATAAGAATATGAATATACAAAGAATAATTATAGTTCACTAAAATGTTTTATTTGCACATAAAAATTGACTGTGTTTCTGAAGATTTCTGAGAGTATGAATTACACATTGAAAGCCAATTGTTCACATATTCACTAATTCTTTAAACTCACTAAGACAAATATTAGTACTAATTTATACAAATATATCAGAAGATACATACATAATTTCTGATATACGATCTGATATTGATTTATATATACATATATACATATATATATACACACACACATATATATATGTATGTAAGATACCAATTTTATCAGTAGTTAATTGTCAAAGAAGTGGAAATGACCTCCAATATACTTCACTCTTCTAAGTGGCACTTTTGCCACCTGAAATCATAATTTTGTTTTAAAAACTGCTTCTCTTACTAGATTATATGATTTGTCAGAACAAAGTTATTTCTTGTTTATGTTATTAGGTCCGTGTACCTGCATCAGAGCTTGACTTTGAAAGAGACAAATATAATAGCAGCATTATATACATAAGTACTTTTTACAGTTAAAATAATATTGCGTATCTTAGTTTTAGGAAAAGGAAACTTACAAATGACATAAAACTACAAAGCTCTTTTAACTGATGTTATAAGTGTAATTAAAGAGGATATTGAGTATAGAGTTAGAATCACTGTTTCTCAGGAGACATGAGTTCAAAGTGCTCACTCCACGTTTTGCAATAATGTGTACTGCAAGTGAGTACGCATTAGCTACAGAGTGCATTTCCGGATTCACAGCGCCCTGAGCTGTCATCTTTGGGTACCGAGAAGATGAGAACAGAGGTGAGTAGGAAGGGAGAGAGAGAGACTGGAGTGTGTGGGTATGTGTGTGTGTGCGCATGCGTGCACATGTATGTGAAACAGAACAGCTCAAAAACAGTTCCTTCTTCCAACTCCTGAATTCTGCTCTATTTCTAAAACTGAGGAATTAAACTTGACTGAAAAATAGATTGTATGTCATTTGTTCGTTTTATTTTATAATACATGGTAAAGTTGAAGCTGGACAAATAAATGAGCAGATATATGTGGGTAGGGAAACACATGGTGGTTGTTCATTTTGATTTATGTAGCTCTCATTATTTCTGTTGTATGAATGCATCATAACATATTAATATCTTCCTAATAATGGGCAGTAAGCTTATTTTCACTTTTTTGTGTTATATATACCATATATAATGTTGCCTTTACAAGGTGGAAGAGAAAATCAAATACATGACTTCCAATAATGAGAATCATTAAAGACAAAACTGAACCTTTATAATGAACAATGGTCTAAATACTCACCTAAGGATTTATCTCTTTGTTGTTATAAAGAAATTTTTTTTGGAAATGGGCTATATTGTTTAAATCATAACTGATTGTATATTGCCACAAACCAGAGGGTTTCAAGTCGGCTCCATATGGCCTAAAATTATTTTATTTATTAGTAAGAGGAATGCCTAGGACAAGTCCTGTGGTAAAAAACAGATTTATTGTCTCTGCTATTCACCTGTGTTATTTCCCCATAAATTACCATTGATATATATTATCCATTCTTCACAGCAATGGCTGTGCCATGGTAAATTAAATATCTCATTGTCCTTCTCTGTCCATTTTACATTATAATGTTTTTGAACAGACTTTTATAGTTCTTTCAGAATTATAGCAGGTCTTTAAATAAAACAATGTTAAAAGCAAAAGTCTTAGACTCAGTTGAAAATCCTTTTTTTAATTTTGAAGTGGGATTTTTAAGTAAAATATGCTTTCTTCTATTTTTAATAAGAAAATAAATATGTGGTATGTCAAAGGAATTATCTCCAGATATTTTCTCTTGAATAAAAGCAAGATTATACTAGAAACAACCTAAAATGAACATTGTGACAAAAACAATAAAAAGAAAACTAAGAAAAATAATTTATATTTTTTCACTCCCTTTATACTATATAATACTATTATATTTTATCTAAGGGTAACCTAACTCTTAATAATATTTAAAACACTGCTACTTTCTGTAGGTAATAAAAACTTTTCATTGTTTTGGGAAATTATGTTTTTTTAAATTGAAATATAGTAGATACACAATGTTACATTAATTTCAGACATACAACATAGAATTTTGACAAGTCCATACTTTATTCTATGCTCATTGCAAGTATACTGGGCAATTACCTTAAAGTGTGACATTGTGAATGATGATAAAGAGTAAAATATATCCAACATAGACCAGATAAATATAAAATAAGCAAGAACTAAATGGTAGATATATCTTTACTAGTGTATCACTTCAAATCCATTATCATAAGGTAAAGGGCATATAATTTATAATGATCAGAAACATAGAAGAATAAATTTTCTTATCAGAGCATTCTGATTTCTGATAACTAGAAATCAGGTGATAATTTTATATATATTATTCTATTGTGTTTCACATGCTAAAAAAAAAAGCCAGAGTTTGCCTCCATTTCCCAGTGTTTATGTAACCAATCATTTTAATTTTAAGGTACTGGATGACTTTTAAAGTTTTAATTTTTTTTTAATTTTTAATTTAATTTTTTATTTTAATTTAATTTTTTTTTAATTTCAAGTTTTAATTTAAATTCTAATTAGTTTACATACATGGTAAAATTGTTTTCAGGTGTAGAATTTAGTGATTCCTCACTTATAACATATAACACCCAGTGCTCATCACAAGAGACCTTCCTTAATATTCATCACGCATTCAGCCCACCCCCCACCACCCTCCATAAACCCTCAGTTTATTCTCTATCATTAAGTCTCTTATGATTTATTTCCCTCTCTTTTTTTCCCCTTCCCCTATCTGTTTTGTTTCTTAAATTCCATATATGAGTGAAATCGTATTATACTTGTCTTTCTCTGATTCTTTTTGTTTGAGTATAATTGACACACACAGTTACATTAGTTGCAGATATACAACATAATGATTCAACTTCTTTATGCATTATGCTTCAGTCACCACAAGGGTAGCTAAAATGTCACTATCTAATGCTATTACAATAACACTATTTTTAAAGTTGTAAATGTTATATATAGCACTAAAGAAGTGAAAACAAGCTTATTGCCCATTATTAAGAAGATATTAATATGATGTATTCATACAACAGAAATAATGAGAGCTACATAAATCAAAATGAACATCTACCAAAATAAATGTTGATTTAGCAAAAGGAAGATAAATGCCAAATTTAGAAAAATGATTCCCCCCACACACACACTGGATATAGAAAGAAAGGGGAGGATTGTGGTATGAGATTTTAGTACTTTCCACACTTT
Source organism: Phoca vitulina (assembly GCF_004348235.1). Lineage (NCBI taxonomy): Eukaryota > Metazoa > Chordata > Mammalia > Carnivora > Phocidae > Phoca > Phoca vitulina. Next base: position 22,856,810 of record NW_022589720.1, read on the forward strand.
TTTTTTAAAGATTTTATTTATTTATTTATGTGAGAATGTGAGAGAGAGATAGAGAGAGAGCACAAACAGGGGGAGGGGCAGAGGGAGAAGCAGGCTCCCCACTGAGCAGGGAGCCTGACATGCGGCTCCATCCCAGGACCCTAGGATCATGACCTGAGCCTAAGGCAGACGCCAAACCAACTGAGCCACCCAGGCACCCCTCCATATTTATTTCTGAACAAAAATACCCTTGCAAAAACTACCATGAAATATTGATAACTGATAAATTTAGGTGAATGGTACTATATTATTTCATGTACTTCTATACAAGTTTGAAATGTTACATGATTAATTTCTCTTAAAAATGATAATATTGTATTTCATAGTTTGCTTTGAAATTTTCAAGCTCAAATTGATTTTAAGGAATATACTAATGATTTTTCAGTGTGAAAAGATTTCACACAGATTACATCGGGTAAGCCATAGTTATTCTGAGATACATTGTGCATCAATAGCATTTTCTTCTATTTGTGCAGAGATTCTTGGCTATCCTTACCTTTGTCTACAGGAAATTTACATAATCATCCTTAAGTGAAAAAAAGTACCCATGTACAATGTGTGACTCTTCCATATACCATCATTTTAAAATATTTTTTAAATTGAAATACAGTTGACATTTGAACAAAATGAGGGTTAGGACCACCAACCCCTGCACAGTTGAAAATCCAGTATAACTTTTGACTCCCCCAAAACTTAACTACTAATAGCCTACTGTAGACCAGAAGCCATATTGATAACATAAAACAATTAACACATATACTGTATGTTATACATATTATGCACTGTATTATTGTAATAAAGTAAGCTAGAGAAAAAAATATTATTAAGAAAATCATAAGGAAGAGAAAGTACATTTACAGAGCTATGCTGTATTTATCAATATTGTAAGTTTATGTCATCTGTTTACAAGATGAATCACCTGTCAGTAACTGCATCAGTATTGTCTTCTATGATATAAACACTGTAGATGATATACATATTACTAACACTAACATAAAAATGAAAAGATAATGTGAAAAAGAAATTTATATTTATTTACAGGTACAACAATTCATGCATTGATAATAAAGAAACAGGAATTAAAAAAAAAAAAAAAAACAGGAATATAATTGCTTTATGGTAGCCTAGCCTATATACTAATGAATGGTTGTAATTGTTAAAGTTTTGTTTTGTTTTGTTTTGTTTTGTTTTGTTTTGTTTTACTGAATGTAGTTGACACACAATATTACATTAGTTTCAAGGGTACTATGTTGTGATTCCACAAATTTATATATGATGCTATACTCACAAGTGTAGCTACCCTCTGTCACCATACAATGCTATTACAATATCATTAACTACATTCCTTATACTGTGCCTCTTATTCCTGTGATTTATTCATTCCATTACCAGAAACCTCTATCTCCCACTCTCCTTCACCCATTCTGCTCATCTCACACTCCCCCTTTGGCAGCCATCAGTGTTATCTCTGTATTTATAGGTCTGATTCTGCTTATTATTTATTCATTCATTTTTTTTAGATTCCACATGTGACTGAAATCATATGATATTTATCTTTCTCAGTCTGACTTATTTCACTTAGCATCATGCTATTTGGGTCCACCTATGCTGTCAAAAAAATCTCACCCTCATCATTTTCTATGGCTGTATAATATTCCTGTGTGTTCCTGTGTGTTCCTGTGTGTGTGTGTGTGTGTGTGTGTGTGTGTGTATCTGTGTGTCTGTGTGTCTGTGTATACCAGGTCTTCCTTACCCATTTGTCTATTGATAGACACTTAGGCTGCTTCCATACCTTGGCTATTATAAATAATGCTGCAATACACATAGGGGTGAATATATCTTCTTAAATTAGTGGTTTTGTTTTCTTTGGGTAAATACCCAGTAGTGGAATGATTGGATCATATGGTATTTCTATTTTTAATTTGTTAAGGAATCTCCATACTGTTTTCCATAGTGACTATACTAATTTACATTCCCAATGGTGTATGAGACTTCCTTTTTCTCTACATCTTCACCAACACTTGTTATTTCTTGTCTTTTTTTAAATTTTATTTTAGGTATAAGGGGATGCATTTCCATGATGATTAGTGATGCTGAGCATTTTTTCATGTGTCTATTGGCCATCTGTATGACTTCTTTGGGAAAATGTCTGCTCAGGTCCTCCACCCATTTTTTTATTTGGGTTGTTTTTCCAATGTTGAATTGCATAAGTTCTTAATATATTTGGGATATTAACCCCTTATCAGATATATCATTTGCAAATATCTTCTCATTCAGTAGGTTGCCTTTTTGTTTTGTTGAAGGTTTCCTTTACTGTTCAAAGCTTTTCATTTCAATATAGTCCCAATAGTTTTTTTTTTTTTAATTTTGTTTACTTGCCTTCTAGAAAAATGTTGCTATAGCCAATGTTACAGAAATTACTGCCTGTGTTCTCTTTTGGGATTTTTATGATTTTAGGTCTCACATTTAGGTCTTTAATCCATTTTAAATTTATTTATATATATATTAGAAAGTGGTTCAGTTTCATTCTTTTACATGTAGCTTTTCAATTTTTCTAGCACCATTTATTGAAGAGACTGTCTCTTCCTTATTATATATTCTTCCCTTCTTTGTCTTACATTAATTGACCATATAATCATCGGTTTACTTCTAGACTCTATTCTGAACCATTGAGCTATGGGTTTATTTTTATACCAGTACCATACTGTTTTGATTACTACAGTTTTCTAGTATATCTTGAAATATAGAATTGTGATACCTCTAGCTTTGTCTTTCTTTATCAAGATTGATTTGACTATTTAAGGTCTTTTGTGGTTGCATACAATTTTAGTATTACTTGTTCTAGTTTTGTAAAACATGCTGTTGGTGTTTTGATAGGGATTGCTTTGAATCTGTAAATTGCTTTGTGTAGTATGGGAATATTAACAATATTAATTCTTTTGATCCATAAGCATGGAGTATCTTTCCATTTGTTTGTGTCATCTTCAATTTTTCATTAATGTTTTAAATTTTTCAGAGTAGAGGTCTTTCTTCACTTTAAGTTTGTTCTCAGGTATTTTATCCTTTTAGTGAAATTGTAAATGGAATTGTTTTCTTAATTTCTCTTTTTGTTGCTTAATTATTGGTATATAAAAATTCTACTGATTTCTGGGTATTAATTTTGTATCCTGCAATTTTACTGAACTAATTTATTATTTCTAGTAGTGTTTTGGTGGAGTCTTTAGGATTTTCTGTGTATAGTATAACATCATCCACAATAGGGACAATTTAATTCCTTCTTTACCAATATGGATGCCTCTTTTTTCTTTTTCTTGTCTGATTGCTGTAGCTAGGACATCCAGTACTATGGTGAATAGAAGCGGTAAGAGTGGTCATCCTTGTCTTGTTCCTGATCTCAAGGGAAAAGCTCTCAGTTTTTCACCATTGAGTATGATGTTAGCTGTGGGTTTTTCATATATGGCCTTTATTGTGTTGAGGTATGTTCCTTCCAAACCCACTTTGTTGAGAGTTTTTATCATGAAAGGATGTTTAATTTTGTCAAAAGCTTTTTCTGCATCTGTTGAGATGACTGTATGATTTTCATCCTTGTTTTGTTGATATGGTGTATTACATTGATTGATTTGTGAATATTGAACCATCCTTGCATGCTCCAAATAAATCCCACTTCATCATTGTGAATGATTGTGATGGGAGTTGGAGATACAGGCTTCCAGTTATGGAATGAATAAGGTCAGGAATAAATACATTCTACAAGGCCTTTTTTACCCAGATACCAAAATCAGAAAAAGATACCACAAAAAAGAAAACTGCAAGCCAATATCCCTGATGAACATAGATACAAAAATCCTCAACAAAATATTAGCAAACCATATTCAGTTGGGATATTTGAACAGGCCTTGTAGAATCTATTTTCTTTCTTAGAAACGTTTCCTTCTCTTCTATTTTTTTAATAGTTTGAGGAGAATAGGTATTGACTCTTCTTTAAATTTTTAGTAGAAGTTGTGAATCCATCTGGTCATGGATTTTCGTTTTTTGGTAGCTTTGGATTACTGATTCAATTTCATTTCTAGTAATTGGTCTGTTCAGATTGCCTATTTCTTTCCAATTCAGTTTCTAGGAATTTGTCCATTTGTTCTAGCTTGTCCAACATGGTGGTATATAACTTTTTGTATCAGTCTCTTATAATCCTTTGTATTTCTGTGGTGTCAATTGTTATTTCTCTCTTGTTTCTGATTTTATTTAAGTACTTTTTTTTTTTCTTGATGAGTCTGGCTAAGAGTTTATCAATTTTGTTTACCTTTTCAAAGAACTAGCTCTTGATTTCACTGATTGTTTTCAATTTTTTTAGTCTTTATGTCATTTATCTCTGCTCTTATGGTTATTATTTCCTTCCTTCTACTCATCTTGGACTTTGTTCTTTTTCTAGTTCTTTTAGGTGTAAGGTTAGATTATTTATTTGATCTATTATAAAAATTTTTATGACATGCAGTAGTAGTTATATTCATAATACAGTATTGGGAACGTTGTTACTTTTTTTAAAAACACCTTTGATTGTAGGCTGATATGCAGTTTCTCCACTTAGGAGAGACATACTCTATGGTAATGTAAAACTTTGAAAGCAAAGTTATAAGACAGAAAAAAAAACCCACAATATTAATTTTATCTTAAAAATCGCTCACTTTATGCTCATGTAAGGATACCCTATCCACTTCCATATGTACCTTACACACAATGAATACTTAGGCAATGATGATGATGACACAAAAATGTCTCATACACGACACCGCATGTCTTGTGGCACAGTTATTAGATTTTCATACAAAGGCACACACATACACAACAAATAAGTTTATTAACTGTACAGCATAATAATTACTTACTCTTCAATAAGTAGAATGGATCATCATAAAGGTCTTCATCCTCATCCTCTTCATGTGGAATAGACTGAAGAAGAGGAGGAAGGAGGAATTGGTCTTGGAGTCTCAGTGGTGGCAGAGGCAGAAGAGGTGGAGGAAGTGGAAGGGGAGACAGGAGAGGTAGGCACACTTGGTGTAATTTTATATAAATATATCATAATTTCTGTCTGACTTTTTTTTGCTTTTTCATTTCTCTAAAATTGTTTCTATGGTACCAGTCCTCTTCCATCATTTACTTTAGTGTTAGTGCCCATATCATAGAAAGATCCATGTTGTAAAAAAAGTCAAAGCACTTTTGAATAATCTGAACACTTCTGCCAGATTGTCTAATGTCAGTTTGTTTTCTGGCATGGCTTCTTCTTTGCTTTTTTTTCCCCTCACCGTCTGGCACTCATTCAAAAGGACTCATCTCCATCAAGTCATTTTCTGTTAATTTTGCTGGTGTGGTGTCTATTAGCTTTTAAATTTCTCCAAGATCCATATCTTCAAACACTTCACTCCCCATTTTTTGTGCCATATCCAAAATCTCTTTCATGATTTCCTTGATTGGCTCTGTTGTAGATCTTATGAGGTCCTACACAACATCTGGACAGTTTTCTCCAGAAGGAATTTACTGTTTGGAGCTTCATGGTTCTTTCCATAAGGACAATGGCATCTTCAAATGTGTAATCCTTCAGACTTTCATGATGTTCTATTGGGGTCCTCTTCCCTAGTGTTGACAATTTTTTTCATGGAGTACCATATGTAATGAGCCTTTAAGACACTTATGACCTCCAATCTAGAGGCTGACTTAGAGATGTTGTGTTTGGGAGCATGTAGAACATTTGACACCACTGATGTTGAACTGATGGAGTTCTGGGTGACCAAAGGCATTGTTCAATATCAAAATAACTTTAAAAGGAATTCCCTCACTGGAAAGGTAGTTCCTGACTTCAGAAACAAAACATCAATGGAAACAATTCAGAAAAAGTGTTCTCATTGTCCAGACCTTCTTGTTGTATAATCAAAAAGACTTGCAGCTGGTGTTTATTTTTTTCCTTCAAGGTTCAGAGATTAATAGCTTTATAAGTAAGGGCAGTTCTGGTCATAAACCCAATTGTATTTGCACAAAACAGTAGGGCTAGCCTATCACTTCTGGTCTTAAATGCTGGTGCCCTTTTTATTTCCTTACTAATAAATGTCCTTTGTGGCATTTTTTTTTTTCCTCCAGAATAGGGTACTTTTGTCTGCATTAAAAACCTCTTCAGGCAAATATGCTTTCTCCTCCTTGATTTTCTTAATGGCTTCTGGGAACTTGTCTGCTGCTTCTTGGTTGGCAGAAGTTGTTTCTCCTGTTATCTTGACATTTTTAAAACCAAACCTCTTTCTAAAATTATCAAATTATCCTTTGCTGGCATTAAATTCTCCAGCTTTAGATTTTTCAGCTTCATTTGCTTTAAGGTATATAATAATTTGCTTTTTCTCAAATCATATTAGAGTCCATAGGTATGTCTTTCTTATAGCAATCATGCACCCATATAAAAGTTGCATTTTCAATATGAAACAAAAAGGTATTTCACAAAAAGTGCAAGGTTTTCACACCTGTTGACATAGATGCAGTAATGGTTTCACAAATTCTTTTTCCCCTTTTTAACAATGTTCCTTATGCTGAATTCATTTATCTTGAAATGGTGGACACCCACAGCTGCAGAGCTCAATCTAGGGTCCATATCAAGCAATTCAACTTTTCTTGGAATGTCATGACTTTTCTCTGCTTCTGGGGAGCACTTCCAGCATCACTAGTGGCACTTCACACGGGTATCATGTTATTCAAAGTTTACAGTATTGTACTAAACATGTTCACGAATACACAAGAACCAGGAGAGATCACTTTTTACTGCAATACACAATTACTAGGGAGACAGACTGCTCACACTAACATAATTAATATCACATGGAATTTTAAGGAGATAAACACTTGAGCTCACTGCAATAGCAACAGAACATGGCTATAAAATTATTACAGTATTACAGTATGTACTACAGTTAATTTTATGCAGTTAGGATTTAATACTGCATCTTTACATTTGTTTACATTTCTCTCCATTGAGAATGGTGCCATGTGCAGTCTGTGCAGGTAATTTTTGATAAACTTTAACTTTTTGTAATAGATTTGTATACATTTCATGGTAGTAAATGACCAGTATCTACATATATTTTATGCATTCATGATGTCCTTTTATTTTCTTTTTTCAATATTTCTAGGCTACATGGTTTGTGAGTTTTTTCAAATTGTCACAAATCTCCAAAAAGTGTTCCAATATATTTGTTGAAAAATATGCATATAAATGAACTCATGTAGTTCAAACTCACGTTGTTCAAGAGCCAATTATGCATGCAAAAATGCACAAATTTTGTATATACTTCAATTAATTTTCACATAGTAAGGACACTTAAACAACACCTACACAGGTCACAGAATAGTACTTCAAAATATCATTCCTGCTCCCATCACTCCAAATAACCATCCATCATTCTTATGTCTAATAGCATAGGAAAGTTTTGTTGGTTGTGTTTGGTGTGTGTGTGTGTGTGTGTGTGTGTAGAGGGTACTGTTGTTTATAAATGTGGGTGCTTGTGAGTCTATGCCTTCCTTAGGCTGACTTTATGATGGTGAGATTGGTCAGGGATGTTGTTTGTAGCAATAGTTCATTCATTTCCATTTATATTTCCATTTCCTATTATAGGAATATATTCAAAATTGATTTATTCATTAAATTGTTGATAACCATTTGGTTTGTTTCCAGTTTAGAGCAAGAATAGATAATGCTCTCATTTGCATTTTGGTTTTATCTCTTGATGAACATATGCATACATTTCTGTTTGATACATACAATTGGATGGGATTGCTGGATCATGGGTACCAAAAATAGACAATGCCAAATTTCCATTTTTACCTATCACATTCTATCTTTCTAAGCAATACATGAGCTACTATCAGTCCTGTTAATTTTAGCAACCAGGTGTGTGTGTAGCATTCTCTGCTTTAGATTGGTTTTCTCATGATTGTATGTCTTGTATTTCCCTCATAATTAATGGGAACATTTTCATACATTTATTGGCCATTTGGATATCCTTTTGATTTAAGTACTTCATCAGGCGTCTTCTCCATTTTGTTTATGGGATTCTCCGTAATTTGCTTATTGATTTGTAAGCTTCCTTGTCTTCTTCCTTTATTTGGAAAGAAAATTTATTTTTTTTTACATTTATATGATTTTTTCTGGATTTTGTAAATATCCTTTATCAGGTTATGGAAATTCTCTTTGTCACTACTTTGTTTTTTATTTAGATTGGTGAATACGTTTTATCTAATGCTTTTATTGGTGTTTCATTTTATTTCTTTAGTGTTTCATGTTATGATCTCATACATTTTCTCCTGATTAAGTCATCAAGGTGAAATTATATTCATAAAGTTTTTAATTACAAGAAACCCCTTTAATCATGGACTAAACCCAATGTGTGCATGATGAATGGTCATTCATATATATCACTCAAAATATTATCTTTAGGATTAGGCATACCCATTTATGAGAGAGATTGACCTGAAGTTAGCAAGTATTTCTTCTTTTTTCTGATCTTGACAGTTTGTGTAAGATTCATGTTCTTTTTTTCACTGAAAATTTCACATAACTCACCGAGAAACACATTGTTTTTGTTGTGGGAATTTATTTAATGAGATATTTAATTTCTTCAACAGATACAGGACTATGGAAAACCTCTATTTTTTATCATTTTTAACGAGTTGTGTGTGTGTATTTTTAAAAAAGGTTTCCTCAAATTTTGAGGTACTTAACTCAAAATCTGCTTATCTTGTTATTTATTGGCTTAGATCTAAATGTGATAAAATTGAAATAGAAATAACGTAGAGCTATATCCATCGTTAATCCTAGAAAATCCTTCTTTATCCAATTCCTTTAAAATTCTCCACAATTAGTTTTTTTCTCTGTGTTATATTTATGCTCCATCATTTAAATGTGATTCAACACATATAAAAATATATACATAAACCTTGTTATATGGTAAGCATTATTTCTGGGTTATCAAGGCAAATAAGTAACAACTTACAGGTATTTGGATCCATGGTTTTGACTCCTGATCTTACCTACACTGAATAATTAACACTTGACAGGAAAAAGAAAGGTAAAACAATTATGTCATTATGGCAAAAATATGAAATAGTATTTAAAATAAATTTTGTAGTTAAAGTGATGGGGCAGCTCTTTGCATATCACAGAAAACATGATACAAAGAATGCCATCTATTTCATTTGAGATTAACATCCAGGAGAAATTGTATGAAATATTAACAGGAACAGAATTTAACTATGTATAGGTTGATACTAAGGATTCCACTGTTCCCTATAATACTGATATTAGATAGAAACTGGCATCATTATTTCTCCAACAACAACAAATAAATTCAAATTTAAATATAGTAATTTATGACATAACCAGGTTCCATTATGATTGAACACTGATGGGTCCATTGTATGAGTCAGTATTATATAAGCCAAAATACAGCTTATTCCCCTCCCACTCCAAAGCAATTCCTACAGGGAATATTAGCCATAGGTTCTTGCTATTGGCACATATCTTTCTTCTGGCCAATCAGTTAATTATAAGGAAGAACACCATTAATCATCATTCTGATTATAATACAAAAGAAAAGCAGAATGAAAATTCAGTGGGTTTATGGGGTGCCTGGGTGGCTCAGTCAGTTAAGCATCTGCCTTCGGCTCAGGTCATGATCCCAGGGTCCTGGGATTGGGCCCCTGCATCTGGCTCCTTGCTCAGCAGGGGGCCTGCTTCTCCTACTCCCTCTGCTGCCCCCCACCCCCGCTTGTATTCTCTCTCTGTCAAATAAATAAAATTTAAAAAAAAAAAAAAGAAAATTCAGTGGCTTTATTCAGAATATGGAAGGAACAGCTAATTTATAATATCAAGGACACCATAAAACACACCCCACCGAACTCTCACTCTGCTTAGGAGTTGCATCAGTATATATAATTGCTCAGTATCATGCTAGCTATTTTAAACTATTTATTAGCCTTCAGACAATGTGAGGTGTTTTTTAATAAAATGAGGTGTTTAGATGAGCTGACCAGTGTTTTCATTACCTTTCTTTTTTTCTCCTGAAGCTCATGACAATGCAAACGTTTCTGCAGAGTCTATACAAAGTCACAAACAAAGTCACCGGGCTGGAGCTTGTCACCCAATAATAGACTCCATCATTTATGAGTTCCCATTTTATGGCATTACTGAAATGCTTTCACCTGAACCATTACTGAGCAACCTGAATCATGGGGATAAATCTGCCACTTTGTTCTGCATACAATGTCAGATCATCTAAGGGTGAAAGAGTCTCAGTGAAGACTGAAGAGAGCAGCTTCTCTCAGGCCTCCCACTGCCTATGTATATGCATGCCTGAGTAGGATGAAACTCTGCTTTCTTATGTTATTTATTGGAAGCTGTTACTCCATTGCATTTTTCACTCACAATTTGACAATTTCTCTTACAATGTACTTGCTGCAGTGAACACATACTTCTCTTCTGTTGAAACTGCTGTCAGTAAAGGAAAGTTAATTTCCTTCATACTGATTCTCAATCTGAGCACCTATGTGCCAGGCATTCTGCTGGCATTTTACATTCATTATTTTATTTAGTTCTTAAGGCAGCCTTACAGAATACATTTTATTATCTCCTTTTTAAAAATGCCCAGGTCGCAAACCTAGTACGTGGTGGAATAACTATTCAACCCTGATTTTCCCTAATTTCAAACTCTCTGCCCTTTAATGGGCTACAGTATCACTGGTATTTGTGTATATATTATTATTTTTTTTTAAGATTTTATTTATTTATTTGAGAGAGAGAGAATGAGAGAGAGCAAGCACATGAGAGGGGGGAGGGTCAGAGGGAGGAGCAGACTCCCTGCCGAGCAGGGAGCCCGATGCGGGACTCGATCCAGGGACTACAGGATCATGACCTGAGCCGAAGGCAGTCGCTTAACCAACTGAGCCACCCAGGCGCCCTGTGTATATATTATTAACATGACTTTCTTTTTAAATTTTGAAATTGGGAAATATACGTACAACTGCTGTATATGTTATATGTACAATTAAATCATAATGATAAAACAAATGATATACTCACAAGTCAGCTTAATACTTTAAAAGTCCCTGTTTGTTCCTTGTCAGCTTCATTTGGTAGGAGTATCCACTTATCCTGAATTGTATGTTATGAAATCTCTTTCTTTTCTTTAAGGTTTTACTATCAATGTAGTAATTGTATATACATGTATACAACTGTATATGTAGTTACTTAGTTTTTGCCTGTGTTTTCAATTTATATAAATGAAATTATTATATATTCTTTTTGGGCTTTCTGTTCTCAGTCAACTTTATGCTTTTGAGATTCATCCAGTTTGATGCCTGCAGTTGCAGTCTATTCAACTCTTGATGGACATTTGGGTGGTTTCCAGTGTTTTACCCTTATGAACAGGGCTGCTAGGAAAAGTCTGATTTCCTGTCCACAGAAGCACATGTACAAGATTGTCTCTGGAGTATATACCAAGTAGTGGGATTGCTGGGTCTAAAAATATGTATGTGTCAACTGTATTAAGTAACGCCAAATTATTTTCCAAAGTGGCTCCATCAATTTGCAAAAAGACAAACAGTTGCTAAGCAGTTAATGAAGGTGTCCCTAGTTCCCTATCTTTGCCAATAATCGCTTCTGTCCAACTTCAAAATGTTTACCAAATTGGTCACTATGGTTTTGATTCACATTCCTCGGCTTTCTAATGTGCCTTTATTATTCATGTTTCATCTTCTACAAAATCCCTGTTCGTATATTTTTGCTCGTGGTCTTTTTCTTACTGATAAACACACATACACACATTTATTCACTTATGTATCACGAATATTCTTCCTGGATTTTTTGTGAGTTATATTTGTGGAAAATATCTTCCACCATGGCTTCTTATTTTCACTCAGGGTGTCTATAGATTAACAGAAGTTCTTAAATTTACTGAATTCATCTATAATTTCCTTCCTTTTTTAAAAATAATTTGTGAATCTTGTTTAAGAAATTCTTCCCCATCCAAAGCCATAAAGTTATTCTACTACATCATCTCCCAAAAACATAAATATTTCCCTTGCACATTTAAGTCAATGATACATCTGAACTAATTGTTTATGTTGTGAGATAAGTATTCACCTCCTTTTCATGTAATGATAATGATTTTTACATTCCCATTTATTTCTTAGTCTACCATATCCCCAATAATGTGTAAACTTTGTCATAAATTTATTATGACATATGTATGAGTATAATTCTGTTTGGATTGAGATTTCAATTATATTAAATATATAGATTAGTTTAAAAAGCATAGTCACATTTGATATCTTTAATATTTCTATAAAAATAACATTTCTTTTATAGGACTTAATATTTTAAATAAAGTTTTAATTTTCTGATAAATATTATTTTGTTAGATTTGCTATAATGTATTTTACCTATTATTTGTCATATATGGCATCTTATTTTAGTTTTTTGTACATTCTCAATATTACACTAAAATAGTTTCTTCTTTTTCCCTAATTTACTAACTTTATAATCATTCAGTGACATATGATTGTATTGGCCACTTTTCTGCGTGTATTGTCACAACCATACAGTTTCCTTTCTTTAATCTGTTAATATGTAAAATTATATTAATCAATTTTCTGTTATTAAATTAGAATCTCTAGTAAAAAAACAAATGGTTCATTATGTAATATTATATTATCTTTTAATAAACATGTTTGTGTTATCTTTTGCCTTTTTTGTTTTTACTACATTATTTTTAGAAGCTTAACATTTTTCTGTTTCTTCAATTCTCTGCAAGGATATACATGAGATTGGCCTTATCTCTCCATAAATGTTTAGAAAAAAAAAATCTATCCTAAAGCTATTTGATTTTTGTGTGGAAAAATCAGAAGCTACTGATTCAGAGTCTCTGCAGTTAAATGTCTATTTAGAGAGGGCACCTGGTATGATAAGCACTGGGCGATATACTCAACTAATGAATCATTGAACATTATATCAAAAACTAATGTACTATACCTTGGCAACTTGAATTTAAATTAAAAAAATTTAGTTCTTTATAGCTTAGCCAATTTTTTTCTTTTTTTTCTTTCATTATGTTATGTTAATCACCATACATTACATCATTAGTTTTTGAGGTAGTGTTCCATGATTCATTGCTTGCGTATAACACCCAGTGCTCCATTCAATACATGCCCTCTTTAATACCCATCACCAGGCTAACTCATGCCCCCACCCTCCTCTCCTCTAGAACCCTCAGTTTGTTTCTCAGAGTCCACAGTCTCTCATGGTTCATCTCCTCCTCCGATTTCCCCTCCTTCATTTTACTCTTCCTACTATCTTCTTTTTTTTTTAACATATAATGTATTATTTGTTTCAGAGGTACGGGTCTGCGATTCAACAGTCTCACACAATTCACAGTGCTCACCATAGCACATACCCTCCCCAATGTCTATCACCCAGCCACCCCATCCCTCCCACCCCCCACCACTCCAGCAACCCTCAGTTTGTTTCCTGAGATTAAGAATTCCTCAGACAAATTATTCAGGAAATTTGTTCACTTGATATATTTTCAAAATTATTAGCATAAAACTTTTCAATTTTAGCATCTGATATTTAAATTTTAAAATCATACACTTTACTTTTATTCATATTTTATTCCTATAGTTCATTTGTATATTCCTTTTTATCTTCCAGAGGTTATCTATTAGTCTCAAACATAACTCAAACACTCTTGAGTCAATGTATCATTTAAAAATTACTAAAAAGCCTCAGATATTTAAAGTTACTCAAAATTACTCAAATCAATAGATTTAATAAGAAAAAGAGGCTGGAAAATTAACATTTATATGATCCCAGTTTCACATTTAACAAATTGTCAGTAATCACATGATTTTGTTTTAGAGTGATACTCCATCTCAAGGCCTATCCTTATTTTCTAAGATATTATGATAAAAGGGAAATACTTGTGAATCACTTATTCATTGTACTTTGAGAGACGAATAGGTCAAGCATTTCTTCAAGCAGTAGAAACTCATCACAGTGGCAGAAAGTATAATATTTACTAGTGAAAAATGTTACATTTATTATAAAGCAAGTAATTTCATCCCAAATTAAGAGTAATAAAAATTGTACCAATACATGCATCTTTCTTTTTAACAATGCATTTACATTATGTACCTTATAGTACAATTTTCAATCCCCTTTGTAAAGGAAAAGGCATTTCCATTTTCTGAAGTACAATTTTATCAGTATACTTTCAGGAAAGAGTTACTGAGTGATAATAAGTATTATGTTTGTCTCTTTAAGAAAGTGCAAATGTCTTGAAAAATATATATACACATATATATGTATATGTATATATGTATATATAGTATGTATACTTATATACACATATGTGTATATATATATATTTAGTAGAATAACAATGAGAGTAAAGATTGAATCCCTTTAAACAGTAGGAAGAGCTATCTGACATATACAGCAAGGTGAATATTTTGGGGTACTGAAAAAACATGTCATCATCTGCAATCCTTAGTTAAAAATTATACCTTGACTCCTAGATCAAGAGACACATGGGGAAACTGAGATTCTAGAGTTTCTTACATAATGCAGACATTTTCTATACCCCTTACATAATATAGATGTTTCCAATAACCTTCCACTATGTTTGTTGCCAAAAGGCAGAGGGAGGATATAGCAAGGAGAAAAGTGAGAAAGATAACTCCCCTTTCTGACCCAAAGAAATTGAAGAAGAGAGTGAAAATATGAAAGGCCAGTTCTCATATTTTTGCTGCCTCAAAACCAAACTGCAAGGTGGAAATTGGAGTTTTAGAAGCCTCAAATAAATGGAGAAGCCTGAAGCTGTATTTTCAGGAGCCTGAATAGAGGGCATCCTGGAGGATAGTCTCAGTATGGAGAGATGGTATGTTGGGCAATGGAGATTAGCCAGATGAGCCTGAAGCAGCACTATGGCATCCACTTGACTGCATATTATCTAGTGGATCTAGCACTTTCTTTATATCCTATCTGGGGACAAAGCACCAAGAGCACCAAAGAATGGCAAAGGCTAAACAATCAAAACAAAACAGTCATTGTGATTGGAAACTGACGTAGCACAATGAGCTATAGGTTTTGGTGATAGCCAGCAAAGCTTAAGCCAGGTGGGACTAATTATACATCAAAGATCTTCAATCCAGGGCAGACAAGCACAGATCTGCATCTGAAAGCAGGAAGAATTTAGTGATTTCATCTGGGATCTGAGGGTGCCTGCTCTCCATCCACAAAAGTTAACATCTCAGAACCACAGAGTCTCGGTCCCATTTATATTCAGAACACGGTATAAAAGTAAAACTAGATGCTGAGCATTGATATAAAGAATATTTATCTAATCAAAATGACAAGATAATTTCATTGAGCTAAATTTGTCAATGTGGAAATGACCCCCAACAATGTCCAAGTCCCAATTCCCAGAACAGGTGAAAATGTTACATTACATGATAAAAGGGAATGAAAGGTAGAGATGGAATTAAGGAATCTGACCTTAAATAGGGAGAATACCTTGAATGATCCAGGTGTGTCTAATGTAATCACAAGCGTCCTTATAAGTGGAAATGGGAAGCAAAAGACATGGTCAGAGTAATGTGATGTGAGCAGAACTCAATCCCTGGTAAGAAGTCTCTCCCCTAGAACCCCCCAGAAGGAACACAGCCCTGTCAACACCTTGATTTTAAGCTCAGGAAAATGTCTAACAGAATGGTAAGAAAATAAATTTTTGTTTTTTGAATCTACCAAGTGTGTGGTGATTTGTTATACCTGCAATAGAAAATTAATACGATGAGATTAAGCTGAAATTTTATGTTTTTGTTTATTTCTTTGCTCTTTTTCCTCTGTATTGAATGACGGGGAGTTTATGGGGGGAAATCAACTCACATATAGAGTAGTAGAAAGAAATATATTGTAAATATACTTGCAACTCTGCCGAACAGCTCAAAAATGGAGAGATGACCAAATTTATATTATGTTTTCTGATCTTTTTCAAGTGCCTCATATAACTCAGTTTTTTAATTAAGTTTTAAAAAAGATATCTTTAATATGTCCTTTTCAAAGTCTACCCACTCTATAAATTCTGTTTATCTCCAGGTAGGTTTCTTTTAAAGCTGAGGATCAATTTTTTTTTTTTTTTTTTAAAGATTTTATTTATTTATTTGAGAGAGAGCATGAGAAGGGGAGGGTCAGAGGGAGAAGCAGACTCCCCGCCGAGCAGGGAGTCCGATGCGGGACTCGATCCCGAGACTCCAGGATCATGACCTGAGCCGAAGGCAGTGGCTTAACCAACCGAGCCACCCAGGCGCCCCTGAGGATCAATTTCTTAATGGTCTTGGATATTCACCTGGTTTCTGAAACTCATCATCTCTGATACAGAGCAAATTGCATTCTCTTCCAACCTGTTTTGGCACTTACCTGTACTCCTCTGTTAATGTCTTCATTATTTACCCAGCCACTGAATTTAAAATATTGGGAATATCCTTTACTGATAACGTTCTCTTCTTCCATGTCCACTTTGTCTCCAAGTCTCTTGAATATGGCTTTATTCTTTCTGTCATCTTTGCTAAAACCTTAGATTATTTTCATCATTTCTCACCTAGACTACTGTAATAACGTTATAGCTGGTCCTTCTGTTACCATTCTATTTCCCATCTAGACATATTCATGGTCCTGTGATCGTCGCCTTTCAAAATCCTGTTTTTGAAATTTATTTATTGGAAGTCGTCATTGTATTTCTGCTCGCTACTGACCCCAAGCCACCACTATTTCTCCTCTGCAGGTTATAGGATGTGATCTACTCATGCTTTCTTCATTCCTTAACTTCAGGGCCTAATGAAGGGCTTGGAAAACTACATGTGCCAAATAATATGTGTAAATAAGTAAAATTCAAAGTAGTTGAACCCAGCAATTTCCATAGTACTGGATCAGAGAGATAATATGGTCTTTGCTGATAGTCTACTGCCAAAGGAGGAAATGGAAAGGAATCTCTTTATCTCCTGCAGCTGAAATTGCTTTCATCACCATTCATCTTCTTGGTGATTATATCTAAGCCCCTTTTACAAACTCCTATTTGATCTGCACATTAAAGGACTGATACGATTATTTTAAGAAGCTGCTAATTAACCCAGGATTAAGGAGATTAAATTTATTACTTAAAAGAATATACCTTTTGTCCAACGACCTCTCTATATCTATCTTTAGTTCAACAGATAAATCTTAGCAATTTTATTGAAAGCATTCAGTTCACCCAATCTATGAATGCAGACACTAATATGATCATAAAATAAAATTATCAGAATTCTTAAGCTGATGTTAACTCACCATTAAAATAATTTTCATGGGATAAAGAAGTAAGAAAAGTAACAAAGCAGTCCACCATTTGTTTCTGTCCTTAGCCATTGTTCCCCACCTGGTTCTTCTTAACAGGTAATTACTTTCTCTTTAAGTTTACTTTTTTTTTTTTTTTATTTTTTTGTTACCGGTGTTTCATGTTTGATTAGTGTAACTTTAAAAAACAAAATTATGGGGCGTCTGGGTGGCTCAGTCGTTAAGCGGCTGCCTTCGGCTCAGGTCATGATCCCAGAGTCCTGGGATCGAGTCCCACATCGGGCTCCCTGCTCAGCAGGAAGCCTGCTTCTCCCTCTCCCACTCCCCCTGCTTGTGTTCCTGCTCTCGCTGTCCCTGTCAAATAAATAAATAAAATCTTTAAAAAAAAAAAAACAAAAA